>NW_015397074.1:4544-7641 GCF_001527695.2 Protobothrops mucrosquamatus
TGTAATTTTCCAGCCGGTTCCTGGTTTTGTGCTTCCATAATGAAGGTGGTGATGGATCATGCTCTCTGCCTTTCTTTTACCTCATAATAATAATAATAACAATAATAATAATAACAATAATGATGATGATGTTGGAAGGTACCTCGGAGGTCATCTAGTCCAATAGAATAGAATAGAATAGAATAGAATAGAATAGAATAGAATAGAATAGAATAGAATAGAATCTGGAAGGGACCTTGGAGGCCATCTAGTCCAACCCCCTGCTCAGATAGGAAACCCTATACCATTTCAGACAAATGGCTGTTCAGTCTCTTCTTAAAAACCTCCAGTGTTGGAGCATTCACCACTTCTGGAGGCAGGTGGTTCCACTGGTTAATTGTTCTAACTGTCAGGAAGTTTCTCCTTAGTTCTAGGTTGCATTAGCAGAGGGATAGAATCAAGATTACATAAAGGGTTAATACCGCTTGATAAAGCCTTATTAAGACTACACTGATTAACTATTGTGTCTGGAAATTCCTCCTTAGTTCCAGGTTGCCTCTCTCCTTGATTAGTTTCCATCCGTTGCTTCTTGTCCTGCCTTCAGGTGCTTTGGAGAACAGCTTGACTCCCTTTTCTTTAGGGCAGCCCCTGAGATACTGGAACATTTCTATCATGTCCCCCCTCGTCCTTTTCTTCGTTAAACTAGACCAGGGCTAGGCAACCTTGGCTCTTTTATGACTCGTGGACTTCAACTCCCAGAATTCCTGAGCCGGCATGAGGGAAACTTTGGCCCCTTCATGACTCGTGGACTTCAACTCCCAGAATTCCTGAGCCAGCGTGGCTCAGCTTGGAAACCTCTCCCTTTCCCCTCAGCATGGCTGGCTCAGGAATGCTGGGAGTTGAAGTCCACGAGTCATGAAGGGGCCAAGGTTGCCTACCCCTGGACTAGACACACCCAATTCCAGCAACCGTTCCTTATCGGCCAGGATTCGCATCCGTGGGCACGTGGAAGGAAATCCAGAACAGGTGACGGGAAACCCAGTAGCTTCAGAGAAGCCCTAACCAGATAAGCGTGACGTGATCCTTCACACCCCGCCCAGAACTTTTTCCCTGAGAAAGCAAAGGTAATTCCTCGTCTTACAACCACTGAGTGACCGTTCCAACGTTTACAACGGTACTGTCAGAAGTGACTTAGGACCATGTTTCACACTTTACGCCCGTTGCAGCATCCCCAGGGCCACCTGATCAGAATTCGGCCGTTTCGCAACCGACTCCTATTTCTGACGGTTTGCAGAGTCCCCCAGGGTCACCTGATCGGAATTCGGACGCCGGGCAACCGACTCATAGTTACGACGGTTGCAGAGTCCCCTTCTGCGACCTCCGGGACGAGCAAAGTCAATGGGGGGGGGAGCTGGATTCACTTACCAACTGGGTTCCTGGCTTAACCACGGCCGCGATGCACTTTGCAACGGTGGCAAGGGAGGGGGCAAAAACGGGGCAACCTTCGCGTCAGCGCTACCTCGCTTAGCGATGGAGATTTGGGGTCGTCGTAAGTCGAGGACCGCCTGTGTCCAGCAGCTCTGGGCCGGTGGGCCACAAAGAGGACAGCCCGTTCATCGTTTCCTCAAGACACGGGCACAGAATGCATTTCTCAATGAGGGATGAATTATGGAGACCTCCAGATTATTTACACGGCAAGCCGTGACACGGATGCGCTTCCGAGGCAGGTTAATCCCCAAATAGCGATGACAAATGATTAAGCAAGGCATCCCCATTAACCCAGCAGATTTTCTGGACTTAGCAGAGCACCCAATGCTACTTTCCGAGGCCCAGCAGACCCAGAGTTGTTACCTGTGTGAACATTAATCTCCGGGAGCAGATCTGGACACGCTTGCGTGCCGATGCAGCGAACGGGGAACTCTCGCAAAGGAAGGTGGCGGAGAGAGAGGGAGGGAAACAGCTGCCAAGGGGTGATATATTTTCCTTGGCCAGGATCCGGGATCTAATAGGTCTGGGTTGAGTGACTTGCTTTATGGTTGATCGTCTTCCCGACCCCACCCCAAGGGAAATTATTCCTCGGAGAGAGAATGGAAGGAGCAGACAGAACAGGGGAGGTGGGAGAAATGAGGATAGGAAGAAGGAACTAAAGAGAGGAAGAAGAAGAAGTCACATCATCGAAGGATGAGCAGATCCCTCCGTGGCCAGACAGAGGCATGCATGTTCTCCCACTACATGCAAGCTAACGTGTGTGATGGTGATGATGATGCTGTTGGTGTGGGCCGAGATCTAAGCCTGCGGGGGTTTTGAGGAGGGGGCACTTTGTTCAGGAAAGGAGAAAAGTGTCTTGTGTGTGTGTGTGTGGTCAAAAATTGCGATTGCCGCTCAGATCCGCAGGGAAAAAGGGTCCGAAGAGGGCGGTGGTCCCTGACCTAGGAGAGACATTGGCCAGGACTCCCCCAAGGCCTGGAGTTTGTGCAGCTAGCTTTAAGCACTGACCTAAATTTAACCACGTTTGTGCCTGCCTCCCCCTGACTCACCGGAATTCGCACAGAGGAAGGCGGTCAATCGTACGGGAACATTTGAGCAGATGCTGATGTGAATGTTGCTTTTCATCCCACTTATATGGGAGTGGAGAAAGAGGGAGGGAAGGAAGGAGAGAACGAGGAGAATGGGAGAGGAGAGAGAGAGAAGGAGAGAATGAAAAAGAAATGAGAGAGGAGAGAATGAAAAAGAACTTGAGAGAATGAGAGAGCGAATGAGAGAAAGAATGAAAAAGAGAGAAAGAGAAATGAGAGAATGGAAAGGAGAAATGAGAGAATGAGAGAGAGAATAAAAAGAGAATTGGAAAGAATGAGAGAATGAGAGACAGAATGAAAAAGAGAAAAAGAGAAATGAGAGAATGAAAAAGAGAATGGGAGAGAATGAGAGAGACAATGAGAGAATGAAAGAGAGAATGAGAGAATGAAAAGGAATGGGAGAGAATGAGAGAATGAAAAAGAATGGGAGAGAATGAAAAAGAGAATGAAAAAGAGAATATATGAGAGAGAGAGAGAGAGAGAGAGAGAGAGAGAGAGAGAGAGAGAGAGAGAGAGAGAGAGAGAGAGAGAGAGAGAGAGGG
>NW_015397075.1:0-4612 GCF_001527695.2 Protobothrops mucrosquamatus
AGAGAAGCAACCTAGAACTAAGGAGAAACTTCCTGACAGTTAGAACAATTAACCAGTGGAACAACCTGCCTCCAGAAGCGGTGAATGCTCCAACACTGGAAGTTTTTAAGAAGAGACTGGACAGCCATTTGTCCGAAATGGTGTAGGGTTTCCTGCCTGAGCAGGGGGTTGGACTCGATGACCTCCAAGGTCCCTTCCAGCTTTATTATTATTATTATTAATTATTATTATTATTATTATTATTATTATTATTATTATTATTATTATTATTATTATTATTTACCAGTTTAAGCTTAAATGTGTTGGCAGTCGAAATAACAGGAGCAGGCTTGGGACATCAGTTCTACAAATCATTATTTATCTCAGTAATAAGATGCTGACCCTTTTGGACAGAGAATATCTAACCAAAAGGGGCTTTGTGTGGACTTCCAAGATTGATACTTTTCCAAGCAAAAGACCCGAGAACAGAATATTCACTTAAATATACTCCTCTGTCTTTCTTCTTGCAATGTCCAATGTCCTCTTTTTCATTCATTCTTTTGTGTCTGAGGAAATCAGTAGCCCAGGAGACCTATGGAAAACACAACACAGATTCAATTTATTGTCTTGAATGAAAAATATGGATCCATTTGATCACTTCAGAGTCTTTTAAGACTGAATGTTCTGGGAGTTGCATATGGCTATAAGCTCTCTCCCCTTTTTCTTGTCCCTGCCTGCTGTTCCAGAGATAGGAGGCAATGCGAAAATAGAAATACCATTAGGAATTAAATGTTAATGGTTAGTTTCTGAGCTGAAATGATCCACAACTGTCATAAAATTTGTCATCTTCATTACTAATCTCTATGCTGCTATCTGAATTTTCTGTTTCAAATCCCAGCAGTCTCCCTGTTTCTTTCAGGATGTCAGCCAAAGTGACAAAGCTTCACTGATTTGACATACTCTGAGGCTACTATACTTGGAAAATCTTATGTTCACATCAGTACAATTAAGGACAATATAATCCTACCTCAAACATGGACTAAGAACAAGATAAAAGCAACTTCAGAGATATGACAAAAAAAATTAGAAGAAATGCAGCTAGGGCATTTTGGGGTCATAGTTAGGATCAAGGAGAGAAGAACCCCCCCATATCTGTTCCAAATAATTGTCAAATAATGTTGCCTTGATTGTTGTGTGCTGTTTGTTATTGGTTTTATTTTCTGGCTTACTTACCGCTGTTTCCCAACAGTAAGTCATCAGCCTGGGGAAGGAAGCAAGGTATTTCAGCAGAAATGGTGGAAGTTTTTTTTAGGCCTTTTTGTCTGCTTCTCTCCTCTGCATCCCATTTGACCATCCTCCAAGTTAAAATGTGAAAAAGAAGGAAAGATACCAGAGGCAAAAATTTGTCTCTTTCTTAGCTTTTTTTATTGTATGCTTTCAATGGTGTGTAAATGTGGTTTGTTTCTATGTATCTGTTGATGACACACACTCTTCTTAATGGAACTCTCAATTTTCTGCATGTTTTGTTGTTGTCTACTGGCTTTCTAGATTTTTGCAGGGCAGCTATGCAAACCCTACCCTAGAGTGGTGTTTCTCAAAACTTCAGCAACATTAAGATACACGGATATTAAGATACAGGGACTTCAACTTCCAGAATTTCCCAGCAAACATAGGGTATTTAGGAAATAGAAGTCCACAAATCATTTTGAGGCTATCTGATCAAGTGATTAAGGTACCAAGCTAGAAGTCAGGAGACTGTTGAGTTCTAGTCCCATGAAAGCCAGCAGTGTGACCTTGGACCTGTTCCTCTCTCACAGCCCAATTAGCTCACAAGATTGTTGTTGTGGAAGCTCTCTCACAGCCCAACCTACCTCACAAGTTTGTTGTTGTGGGGGAGAAAGGAGTATTATGTACATTCTCCACCTTGAGTTATTTATTTTTAAAAAGTGGGATATAAAATAAATCTTAAGTTCCCTGAGAAATATTGTTCGAGATGTTATTTCTGACAGAGGATGACTAAGACACCTTTACTATCCAAGCCGTATCCTGCATTGTCTGCAAACGTAGGGTGGGGGGCAGCGACAGATATACTGCAGCATGTCAGAAGGCGGGAGGAGAAGGACTACAGAGAACCAGATTTAAATTGGTCGGCCAACCCTGCGCTCCTCTACCACTCCTCGCATGGAGTTTCCTTTGGAAATTCTGGGAATTGCAGCCCACGCATCTTAAGGTTGCTGAGGTTGAGAAGGAGTCAAAAATACAATTGCAATCTAGATATAAGAAGGATGTGAAAGATTATGGAATTGACATGGAATTAAAACAATTAGACAAATTATTGATAGGCCCTGAAGGAAAATTAATATCTAAAATATATAACTATTTATTAGACTTTGATAGAGTAGAGGAGATAGTGAAAGAACCAATGATTGCATGGGCAAAAAACATAGGGCACAATATAGAATTAGAAGATTGGGGGAGGGACTTTCGGTGGCAGGCAACTTCGTCGGACGCAGCTGTTTGCTGCTCCCGCCTGTTTCAGCGTAAAAGCCGTTTTGACAGCCAGCATCAGCTGTCAAACGGCTTGATACCCTTCCCCTGGGCATAAGGGGATAGGTGAGCTGCCCGGGGTAGGAGTTGAGTTCCCGAGTCGTCCCGTGTGGACGATGTAGGTTAGAACTCCTCCGGAGCCCCGAGGCTTACTCCGCGATCCAGGACGCCTTCGCCTTGGCGAAGCTAGAAGCCGCCGTCACTGCTGCAACTTAAATTGAACTGTGAGTTTTTTGTAAGCAGACGAACCGACCCTGGAAGTTTGCTTCTTATCTTGGACTTTGCTCTAACTTGGTTAATAAGCTCTTCCCTATACTTGAGGTGGATTGAGTGAAAGTGAATTTAAAATGGCGATGGACTGATACTTTTCAGCAAGAAGTGAAAGTGATTTCCGGTTTGGAACTTTTGTTATTCGTAACATGCTTATTATCTGTTTTGGCTGAACTCTTTAAAAGACTTTTTCACAATTGGAAATTTATTGCTAATATGGCTTCGAGAAAAACCGTGCCCTCAACTTTAAAATCAACTACATCTCCGATGTCTCAGCCACCCCAACCAACTTCTAAAATCTCTCACCCGCCACCCCCGCCATCTTCCTCACCTCCACCGCCCTCTGGTAGGGAGCTGCAGGATTTGATGTCTGTAACTATTAAACAAATGACTGAGATGTTTCAAGAAATGGATGTTAAAATGCAAAATAGATTCGATGAAGTGATACAGCAACAACAAGATTTATCGCAGAAACATGAGGGTTTTTGCATGAACGTGACAACCGCTTTTCAAGGTCTGGCTGAATATGTGGACGCGGTGGCAGAAAGGGTGGAGGAGAATGAACAGAGAGCAGAAGCAAGTGATCATAGACTTGAACTTGTAGAGGAGAGTCTGGAAAATGTTAAGGCTGATGTGTTGATTGCTCAATTTCGTGATATGGAGTTTGCAATTCGGATTCGGGGGTTGGCTGAGGATCCAAAGGAGAACTTAAGACAAGTAATTTCAGATGCACTTATGGATGCTTTGGCTTGTGGACAGGAAATTTATTTGGAAATAGAGCGTGTCTTTAGGGTGAACTCGTGGATTGCTCGTCAAAAAAATTTGCCAAGAGACGTGGTGGTCTATTTTACAAGAAAATCGAGACGAAATGAAATAATGCAGCTTTTTTACCAACAAAGATTTAAAATTTTAAATCAAGACATTATTCTTTTAAAAGAAATTCCAGCGAAAATACTCAGAGCGCGCCGAGACTACGCTTTTCTGACACAGGAGCTTAAGAGTAGACAAATAATTTTCAGATGGGACATACCGGTGGGCATAATTGTAACCATGGCTGGTAAACGCTACAGACTTAATTCGATTAAGAAAGCTAATGATTTTATGGCGTCTGTTTTGCAAACAGAATGCCCACCCACATTTCAAAGGATTGACGCAGCTGAGCAATTGAGTGTCGACTTCCCTCCTGCTTCTGGTGTTAAGGATATAGAAGGGAGTCTAAAAGCTGATGGAAAAGAACAAAGAGTGACGCGCGCAGCTCATAGACGTAAGGAGAAGGAAAGACAGTTGACAGCCTGCCCTACAGCTGATAGTCCTACAGCTGACTGTTCATCACCTGCTATTTCTGAGCCAGTAGGTGGCGCTCGACCTAAGGTTTTTGTCAAGTCTTATGCATCAAGTATAGTCATTGGATTGAAATCTGCTAATGTTTAAACTTACATCTTGGAATGTGGGAGGACTCAATGTTCCCCATAAAAGACGCAAGATTTTTCATTATTTAAGACATTTCAATAATGACATTACATGTTTACAAGAGACTCATATTGTGGCTAAAGATCAAAAATTATTATTGAACTCCAAGCTTGGAGATTTGTTTGTTGCATCTGCCTTAAAAAAAAAAGCTGGGGTTGCAATATATGTTAAAAGACACCTTTCACCTATTTTAAAAGAAGTTGATAAAGAAGGAAGATTTTTATTTGTGGAAATAAATCTAAATGGAAGAAAGTGTTTAATAGTAGGGGTTTATGCCCCTAATCAACTCTCATCTCAAAAACAATTCTATAGACAATTACATCAGAAAATTGTGGCTATGGATTAT
>NW_015397075.1:5927-7641 GCF_001527695.2 Protobothrops mucrosquamatus
CAACAGAAACTTATGAATGAAGAGATTACTACAGATGAAATTCTAAATGCAATTAAACAATTGAAAGCTGGTAAAGCCCCTGGCACAGATGGTTTGACAGCAATTTATTACAAATCATTGTCAGCTGTAATGTTACAACCCTTAAAAACATTATTTAATAGAATTATGTTGGGAGAACAAATACCACAGTCTTGGACAAGAGCTTTTATATCTTTGATACCGAAGGATGATAAGGAAATTCTGGAACTTAAAGATTATAGACCCATTTCTTTGTTGAATGTGGATTACAAAATTTTTGCAAAGGTTTTGGCTAATAGATTGATGCAGATATTGCAACATTATGTACATGATGACCAAACTGGTTTTATATCTGGGAGATACATGAAAAATAATATCAGACAAATTGTAAATCTACTGGAATATTTGGATAAGAATAATCAAATATCATCGGCTTTTATTTTTCTTGATGCGGAGAAGGCCTTCGATAAACTGGAATGGCAGTTTTTAAATAAAATGTTGGACTACATGAACTTTGGAGATCAATTCAAGACAGCTATAAAGGCGATTTATCAAAAACAGTGTGCTCAAATAATTATTAATGGAGATTTGACAGAACTTATAGATATACAAAAAGGTACTAGACAAGGTTGTCCACTTTCTCCTTTATTATTTGTATTGTCTTTGGAAATTTTGTTGTCCAGAATTAGAGAATCTTCAATGATTAAAGGTTTAAAGATTTCTACTAAAGAATATAAACTTAAAGCTTTTGCGGATGACTTAGTTTTTACATTGTCTCAACCAATTGAGTCACTGGAATCTTTGTTGCAAGAACTGTATCAATATGGTAAAGTGGCTGGATTTAGAATTAATGTTAATAAGACTAAAATTCTTGCAAAGAATATGATGGCCAAAGGCAAAGATCAACTTACGCAAATATCAGGATTCGAAGTGGTTAATAAAGTTAAATATCTGGGAATTTTTTTGTCATCCTCTAACATGAAACTGTATCAGAATAACTACGAAAGATTGTGGAAACTAGTACAAAAGGATTTATTAATATGGAAAAAACTACAGTTTTCTCTGCTGGGTCGTATTGCGGCCATTAAAATGAACATTTTACCTAAGTTTCTTTTTCTATTTCAGATGATACCTATTCTAAAAAATGAACTTAACTTGAAAGAATGGCAAAGAGATCTGAATCGCTTTATTTGGGAAGGCAAGAAAGCCAGGGTTAGATTTAAGATTATCCAAGACATTAGAGAACGTGGAGGATTTAAAGCTCCAAATTTGACACTATATTATGACTCTTGTGCATTAACATGGATGACGGATTGGATTAACTTGTCCAAAAAAAGGATATTGAACGTTGAAGGATGGGACTTGTACTTTGGGTGGCATGCTTATCTTTTCATGCAGAAAAAGATAGATAAAACTTTTAGAAATCACATAATAAGGGCTGCTTTGTTAAGAGTTTGGCAAAAGTATTTTTTTAAGTTTGATGTTAAGCTTCCAATCTGGGTGATACCATCACATATTTTTCTGACTATACCTAGATGTGTGGTGATGGAGGCGCCTTCATATAGAGACTTGTTATACCAGACTGGTAGTGGTAACTGGTGCCTGAAATCAATAGAAGTTTTGAAACAGAAAAACCCAAATTTTTCTTGGCTTTTGTATAGACAAATTCAAGATAGATGGCGAACTGATAAAAAGA
>NW_015397076.1:0-2471 GCF_001527695.2 Protobothrops mucrosquamatus
GCTTTGCTGCCTCTGGACCAGGACATCTTGCCATCGTTGATGAAACTATGAATCCCGAAATCTATCAGCAAATTCCACAGGAAAGTGTCATAGTATCTATCTATGACCTGAAGCTCAGGAGTAAGTGGGTCATGCAGCTAGACAACAACCCAAAAGACGTAAGTCATGAGACCAAAGAATGGTTAAAGACCAAGAAAATGGATGAGTTAGTATGACCAAGATAATGTCCTGGCCTTAATTCTATAGAAATGATGTAAAACAGTGGTTCTCAACCTTTTTAATGCCGGGACCCCCAAACGGTCGTAAGTCGAGGACTAAACCGGTCGTAAGTCGAGGACTAAACCGGTCGTAAGTCGAGGACTACCCAACCGGTCGTAAGTCGAGGACTTTCCCTGCCCGGGAGTGCCGCGCATGCATGGTTCCGCCCCCTGCGCCGGCCGAGGCGTAGCTGGCAAGCGGCAGAGACGGAGCAGGCCGACCACCAGCTGGCCCAGCCCAAGGGAGGTAAGGCACCTGCCGGAAAAGGGGAAAAAAATGTCGGACAAAAAAAATGGTGGACAGCAAAAATGGTGGACAGCCATGCTTGGCGACCCCCGTGAAATGGTCGATCGACCCCAAATGGGGTCCCGACCCATAGGTTGAGAACTGCTAATGTAAAAGAACATGAAGGCAAGGATGCCCATCCTCTACGTTGAAACTGTTCTATAAAGAGGGCAAGCCTATTTTTCACACTTATGACCACTGCAGCATCCCCAGGGTCTTGTGATTTACATTCGGATGCTTGGCAACTGATTCATATTTATGATGGTCACAATGTCCCAGGGTCATGTGATCCCCTTTTGTGACTTTCTGACAAGCAAAGTCAATGGGGAAACCAGATTAACTTAAGAACTGTGTTACTAATTTAACAACTGCAGTGATTCACTTAACAAATGTGGCAAGGAACATAAAATGGGACAAAACCCATTTAATAAATTTCTCACTTAGCAACATAAATTTTGGGCTCAATTGTGGTTGTACGTTGAGGACTATCGGTACACCCAGTTACCACACTTTTAATGGGAAACTTGTCCCTGTTATCTCTGACATTAATCTCTGCACTGTTCTATCCCCTTCTCTCCTTTGGTTGACTCAAAGAAGCCTCTCCTCTTCTCCGTCTCTCTTACTCTGTCCCCTACTCTTTCCCTGTCATTTTTTTTCTCTCCCTTTCCCGCCAAAACCTCCTCCTTTTATATCCTCTCCTCTCTCTCCCTCATCCTCCTTTTCTCTTTGGTGTAGCTGCAGCTGGCTCCTTTCCCCCAGGCTGCCTAGTTCTGGAAGCACCAATCAGCTGGAGCTCTGTGCAGATCGTGGGCGCTCAGCAGAGCCCCAGCACCACCGCAGCTCCAGCTGACTCTCCCCACAGGCCTGTGTGGCATTGCCGCTGCTTCAGTTCATCCCCGCCGCTACACTTTTAGACTTTTTTTTAAACCGTGCTTTTCAACCCGCCATATGAATACCAACTGCCAGGTGCTAAAGTACCACCAGTGATACACGTACCATGGGTTGAAAAGCACTAGGTTAGGGTTATGCTTGACCTGGTGACAGAGAGTGCCACGTCTCTCTATCCTTCTGCCTCCTTCCAGCTGTGCCTGGCAAGCCCTCTTCAGCAGACAAGGCTCTGGCACCCTATCACCCCCACTGAATGCATTCCAGGGCCACAGTCTCACTCAGTAACTGGATCCTGGTCCATCAGCAGGAGGAAGAAGAAGATGATCATGTGTAGGGAACAGGGGGCAATGGTGCCGCGGAAGTGATGTCCCGGTGCCTGGAGGCCGTGCGAGTCTGGATGGGGAGGAACAGGCTTCGTCTCAACCCGTCCAAGACCGAGTGGCTGTGGTTTCCGGCGTCACGTCATAGCCAGTTGGTTCCATCTCTGGCTATCGGGGGTGAGTCATTAGCCCCCGCAGAGAGGGCCCGCAACCTGGGCATCCTCCTGGATGCTCGGCTGTCTTTAGACGATCATGTGACGGCCGTGGCCAGGGGGGCTTTTCATCAGGCTTGCCTGATACGCCAGTTGCGCCCCTTTCTGGATCGGAACGCCCTACGCACAGTCACTCAAGCCCTCGTTGTTTCCCGCCTGGACTATTGCAATGCTCTCTACATGGGGCTCCCCTTGAGGTGCACCTGGAGGCTCCAGCTAGTTCAGAATGCGGCTGCGCGGGGGATTTTGGGGGCCTCTAGATGCTCCCATGTAACACCTCTCCTGCGCGAGCTGCACTGGCTGCCGGTGGCGCTTCAAGGTGTTAGTAACAACTTTTAAAGCGCTCCATGGCAATGGACCTAGGTATTTGCAAGACCGCCTCCTACCAAACACCTCCCTTCGACCAGTCCGCTCCCACAGAGAGGGCCTCCTTAGAGTGCTGTCGGCCAGACAATGCCGGCTGGCGACCCCCAGGGGGAGAGCCTTCTCTGTGGCAGCTCCTGCCCTC
>NW_015397076.1:2609-7641 GCF_001527695.2 Protobothrops mucrosquamatus
ACCAAACACCTCCCTTCGACCAGTCCGCTCCCACAGAGAGGGCCTCCTTAGAGTGCTGTCGGCCAGACAATGCCGGCTGGCGACCCCCAGGGGGAGAGCCTTCTCTGTGGCAGCTCCTGCCCTCTGGAATGACCTACCCCCCCGACCTACGTACAGTTGCGGACCTGCGCCTTTTTCGCCGAGCCCTGAAGGCCCATCTGTTCCGTGCGGCTGGCCTGGCGTAGTTTGATTATGTTTTAGTGGGGGTTTTGTATGGGGTGTTTTTAGAACAGGCCTGTTATTTAATTTGATTTTAGAACAGAAACTTGTGTATATTTATCGTGGTTTTTAGTATCGCCTGTTCACCGCCCTGAGTCCCGTAAGGGAGATAGGGCGGTATATAAATTTTAATAATAATAATAATAATAATAATAATAATAATAATAATAATAATAATAATAATAATAATAATAATAATAATGGTGACGGGGCAGAAGTATGTGGTGGAATGCAGGGCATCCCAAAGGGCAGAGATGGGGGAAGATAGGCAGATGGGGGAGTTGAAATGTCCCTGCATGGTTCAGCAGGCAGGCTTTAGTACGGAATTTTGACTATGTGACTGCAGGGGACGGGCACTGCAATGGCCATAATTTTGGGGACCAGTCACAAGTCCATTTTTTTTTCAGCACTGTCCTAATTCCAACCAGCAGAAAAATGGATAGACTCAGCTAGAGTGGCAATATTGGAAGACCTGGAGGACCAAATTAGGACAGATTTTTCTCTTAGAAATATATCTTTGTAATATAAAATACAAAAATACAAAAGCAAATAGCAGGAAAAACAGGGGAGGGAAAAGGGAAGAGAAAAGTGTAGAAAAGAAGGGGAAAAGAAAGAAAAGCCATTGACTTCTGACTCCCTTTGGTGCAGTAGAATAAGATAGTAACATCAACTTTTTACTTTTACATAACAGAATAAACTAGCCAGTTCCATAACAACAGATCTATCTAATCAGTAAAACCCCAAATCAAAGTTTTTTCCACCTCAAGCAAGGAATCCCAATTACATCATAATGGAAGGCTGCCACCTAAAGGAACATAACTGAGATGCATCCATATACATCGAAGCTGAAATGACCTGTTTGCATTCTGTACATACGTGAGTGGAATCAACAGACTATTTTTGCATTTCAATGATGCTTTTTAGTTTGCAAAAAGTAGTTTATGATTTTCACTCCATGATACATCAGTCCTCTGAAGGGTTTTGTAAATGAACCAAATACTGTACATTTGATTAAAATTACAATGTAAGGAGGCACAAGGCACCTATTTTTATGTTCTGTTGACAATCAATAGTATGGTCAATATTAGCTTAACCAGCCTGATTGTCAGATCATGGTAATGATTAATGTACTGGATTTTTAAAAAGATGAACCTCATTTTTAAGCTATAAGATCCTTATTTATGGTGGATTACATACGTATTCTCCTCAATTGCCTGAAGCGTATCATCAATCCATTACCAGCCTCGTGACTCCTTAACAGCCAAAGAGAAAACATGTGCATTTGTTTTGTCTCCAGTATGAGACTCTTTTATACTGCATGCCACAATTTTAGACTGGGAAACAATGGGACTTTCTTTGCTTGCATTGTAGACAAAGAAGTGCAAACATGCACGAGCCCCTGTACCTACCCTGGTGCAGTATAGCAATTTAAGAGCGTCAGATTAAGACCAGAAGTCCAGATTCAAGGGCAAACTCATTGGATGACTCTGGACCAGTCACTGTGAGCATTACCTAATGGTATCAATCAATAACATCTTTTGTTTGTTTGCACAAAACCTGTCACTTGGGGCAGCAGGCAGTTGAGAGCGAGCACAATCGAACGCCCCGGTGACAGCATCTACTAATGCAGCAAGGGACACCATTTGCTTCCCATGTGGATACGAAGCCGTATTTGGTTATCCCTTGATCCTTACCTCAACCTACCCCATTCTCTACGGAAATAAAACTGGAGGAGGAAGCATTATGGAGTCTACCCTGAGGGAGGGAATGTGAGATGTAAATCTATACATAATGTCTGATGCACATGGATGCTCATTTGGATATAATTCCACAGCATCTAAGCATTTTATTCTAAGCTCTTCTCACAGAAAATATATGCGATCTTAAAAAAATGAAAGATTTTTCATAAGGATCAGAAAATCTTTTTAAAATTTAGAAACTGAAAGCTTGCTTGCTTGCGTGCTTATCTATCTATCTATCTATCTATCTATCTATCTATCAATCAATCAATCAGTCAATCAATCAAATAAATGGGTAGGCCGCCAACTGCACATAAACTCTAGATGGATCCTTTGATACGTGTGATACAAATATGAGTGGACAGAATCAGGTAAATACAAGGGACTGCACCCTTCTTCTCCCAAGAAACAAGTTAAAAGTTTCACCAGATTAAAAAAAGTAAGCCCTTAAAAAAAACAACGCAGTGGGATGAAAGTGGCTTGAGAAACTTATATCCCAAAAATTTTAGGAAGAAAAAAGGATAGCTAAGGAACTCAAAAACAGTCAGAAAAACAAGAGTGAAAGAGGAAACAAATAAGAGGACACCTAGATACATTCTCTGGGTGCTCCAAGACAACAACCAAGGTGGCATGGCGGTAATAGCACAGGAGAGAATCCAGAGAGCTACAGTGGTTTCCAAGATTATGGTAGCAGTGGTGACAGGTGAAGAGCCTGGGGTGGTGACACAAAGCTGGAAGGTGTCCAATGGAACATCAGCTAAACTGGGGAAAGTAGGCTCAGGACACATTGGAAAGTAAATATGGCTCTTGAAGAAGGAAAGCATCAGAAAGCATCAACACCTAAGGTAGTACAGCAGGCCAGGGCTGGCAAGTGAAATAAGCAACCAGGCCATAAGAAAGAATTGGCAGGAGAACCAGGAATAGCTTGAGTCTATGGCACGGCTTATAACAACAGAGCCCAAAGTGCCCGCATGGGTGGAATGCAGAGCAAGTGAACACAACCGAAAGACAACTCAACAGGAAAGGGCTCCTGATTGTCTAAAGCCTTAGAAGAGCCCAGGTAGGAGGTACAGAAGCCAGTAAAGGTAGCCTGGGCAGTCGGCCATTGAACCCTAGCAGTAGCAATGAATCATCTATTCTAAATAAACTGAAATGGAAAAGGTCTAGAAAATACAACATCTGAAACAGTCCCATCAAAAACAGTCCAGAACTAGCTGATAACAGAGACCAACTTCAACAGAAGATAACCAAGGGAGAGATGGTTGATGATGCTGGGGACCTGGATCAGTATTAATAATGCTGAGATCCTGGAACAGATATACAAATCATAGCTGAAAGAAAGTCACATCTAAGGGGGGGGGGGGAATATTAGAAACCTAAAGCAAAAAGTGTGTATGTAATAACAAAAGGCAGAATAGAAAAAGCTACAGGACAATAAACATTAACATCAAGTGGAAGAATAGCAACAGAGACTAGAATAGAGTTAAATCAGGAAAATTGAACAGATTTAGAAGATATCCCATCGAGGTTTACAGTATTTTAAATAAGAAAGGGATACAAAATTCACTTTTTCAATAAGAACATTTTTCCTAAAGGAATTTGGTATATCTGTTTTGCCTGGATGCAGACTGTCCCTGAAAGTACAAGAGCAGAAATGCCATTCATTATATCCCCATTTAGATTTGCCCCTGCAATGAATCTGCACTGGCTTCACTATATCGTTTTTCATCCCAAATGCTTACCCAAGAGGTTTAAATGCTGTAACCCACCATGCCTTGACTGATCTCAGCCAAATATACACTCGAAAAGAGCATTACATTTTTGCCATTGAGGAAATATAACTAGCTACGCATAATGCATGCTGCAAATCTGCAGACAAGATTCAGAGTAAATATTTATCTTTGCAATGATTCATTCACCCAACCTAGGACTCACCCGGGTTGCTGCCAGAGATTTACATGTCGAACCGCTGGGAGCAGTTCTCTCTTGTTAAGAGGAGTGATTCCAACTGCAGCTTCAAGAATAGCTACGTACTTCTTACATTTCATCCTGGGTCTTTTAATGCAGCGTTGAATTAAGCTACAAACTTGTCTATGCAAGCTGACTAAACGACAGCAACCTTTTCCAAAATGGATTAGACACGTTGCAAGCTGGAGAAATAGCAACATTTGGAAAAAGAGTAAAAACGTTCCTGACGGCTTCTCTGAAAACGTCACTTGTTATGTAATTTCAGGGATCTATGAATAAAGCACTAAGGGAAATGAAGCCAGAGACATTATCAGACCATAAGCCTGGTCTGATAATGGACACTGTCCAATTTACTAATCCTCAGTTAAACCTTCAAGGCTTGTAATATTCCAAGCGCTAAAGGAGAAACAGGTAATTTCATCTTTCAAATGATGTTAAGAGCTGCTGAAGATTCATTCATTATACTCTCTATGACATCCCATATTTTATGAGCCAAGCTATGAGGAAGGAATTAAATATACATTTATAGTAAGAGATGTGCTCAGAACTAAGGATGCTAACATATCTCGCTAGTCAACAAATGCTCTTTTATAGCAATAAATTGCCTATGGTGTGTTTGGCAAGAAAATGTTTATAAATCAAGGACAACATCTGGCGCGTGCATAGCCTCACTTTCCATCCAGTGACTTCTGGTTTTAAGCCAGGATAGATAGAAATAACCAGCATAGTCCCCAGAAATCTTTAGCAGTGTAACAAAAGGATCAGTCTAAGTAATCCAGATGTGACAAGATGTGTATTCACCATGTATTTTATTGCTGAAGTTATTTATGCTAGATGTAGAATCACAGTTAGTCTTATATTCACTCACCCAGGAGCTTAAAGAATGAACAAAAGTCAGACCATTTTGAAGCAACCTTCCATATTCGGTTTAAAATCCACATTAGACATCTCTTCTAATTCTGAAGGGCTTAGAGCGCAGAGTAATTTTTGTAATGCATTGTTCACAGTACCACAAGAAATGAAAGAGCATGCACCAGAGGAATGACTACACACCAGGAGCCATTGAT
>NW_015397077.1:0-2702 GCF_001527695.2 Protobothrops mucrosquamatus
TCAGCAGAGTTTAGAATTGTATTTTATTTTAAAAAAAGAAAATGTGCATTCTCATATATATTTTATTACTTTTTATACAATTAGGAATAAGATGGGGTCGGGATCGGGGTTGGGATTAGAGTTAGGGTTAGTTTTTTTTAAAAAAAATAACATTCTCAATATTTAGCAAACAGCATAATATCTGGATTCATGTATTTTTAAAAAAAAACAATGAGTAGCAGTAGGTGTTAGTTACCACCTTTAAAGCGCTCCATGGCATCGGACCTGGATATCTCCGAGACCGCCTTCTGCCACAGATTCCCTCTCACAGACCGGTACGCTCCCACAGAGCGGGCCTCCTCAGGGTGCCGTCGGCCAAGCAGTGTCGGCTGGCGATCCCCAGGGGGAGGGCCTTCTCTGTGGGTGCCCCCACCCTCTGGAACGAACTACCCCCCGAGATCCGGACGATTCCGGACCTCCTATCTTTTCGCCGCGCCCTCAAGACATGGCTTTTTCAACAAGCGGGTCTGGCCTAGGGAGAATTTTAAATAGGGATAATTTTAATTCGAATCTTAATAATTATACAGCGACAAATATTTGGTTTTTAATTGGTTTTATGGGGGATGGCGTTTGTGTGTTTTAATATGCTGTAAGCCGCCCTGAGTCCTATAGGGAGAAGGGCGGCATATAAGTTTATGTAAATAAATAAATAAATAAATAAATTATCATAAACAATATGTTAATCAATTGCTCAATGGTCTTCTTCTTGCTAATATATACTCAAAGTTACATATCACATTCCTTTCTCTCTAACTCGTTTTTCTAGCCATTGATAAAAATTATCCCATGTTCTACTTTCTCTTTTATCTTTAAAGTCAATCTGTTCATTTCTGCACTCCGATAGATAAAACCCATCAAAAGAACTTCAAGGCAAAAATTCTTTCTTAAAGAATATTTTATTCAGGAAACAAAGTATCGGTTCTACATAGTTGAATTCCAAAACTAAATTCCCTTTCCCCAGATACAAAGTAACAAAGTGCAATTCCCACCCACAATAAGCTGTCATAAATCCAAAAATGCGGGCTTTCTCCCCAGCTTCTCAGCCCACCAAAACATTAACAGCTCATCCTTGAGTTCCCACAAAGAAGCGTTACTATTATGGCTAGCTGAGCTTGAGCTTTCATCCCAATCCCCCCCCTTCTGCACCTGATTTCTAAATACCAGAAAAAGCATATTAAAAGAAAAGAGAAAATGGCTGCATTTTCATCAGTTGTCAGAGCAGGAATATCCAATGTTTACAGTGTTGACATCCAGTCAGCTATAACTGTAAATACTGTATTTTCTCTGATCAAAGAATTTAATTTAATCATCTCTGGAAGTCCCAATTTCTTCACCAATCAGAAAAGGTTATTAAAAAGTTAATTCTAAAGTGTTGAAGTCATGAAATTTGTATATCCCTTTTAAAAAAATCCATTCTACTTTAATAAATGTTTATTTATCTTAAAATAAACAGATCTCTAACTATTTTGCAAATGCAGTTAGAAATACATCATGTGTACTAAGATAGCAATTGGAATGAAATTATATATTTATATATATAAATCCTAAGCCACCTCTTTGATCCCAGTAAAGAGGAATATTTATAGCTCTGGGTGGAAATGAAGATCCTTGGTGCTCTCTGAGTTTGGTATCACAATGATGATTAGATTAGATTAGATTAGATTAGATTAGAATAGAATAGAATAGAATAGAATAGAATAGAATAGAATAGAATAGAATAGAATAGAATTCTTTATTGCCCAAGTGTGGTTGGACGCACAAGGAATTTGTCTCATCTTTTTTTTTTTTTCAAACAAATTTTTTATTAATTTTCAAAAAAACAAATACACAAATACAGGCATACATTAATATCAATAACAGCTCGTCTGCACCTAGGGTGCCGGCCGAGCGTCTCAAAGGTTTAGCATCAGTATACCTAATTATTTTATATCTATTTCTACCCACCCACCCACTCCCAATCCCCCCCCCGGACTTCCCAAAATTGATTACAGGGTTACAAACACCTCATCCCAAGTCAAAATATAAATACCCAAATTTAAGACAAAAAAATATAAACATCCTTTAACTCTAAACATTAAAAAAACAATCAAATAAAACTCTAAGCATATAACTAATAATAATCTATCCATCTTCCCCAAATCACACTTAAAATTAATCTTATAAATATGCGGAAATCTTTACCATTTCTTCAAAACTTAAACATAATAATATCCTTAAGTATAATAAACATTATAAAATTTACTCATAAGCTAAAAAATATTTATCACTTTCAAACTTTCTCTAAATATAATCTACCCATCTTTTCTAAAATTTAAACAACAATAATTTTACCACTATTATAGCATCAACATCACATTCATCTCTTTAAAATTCAAATCCCATAATAAATTACAAATTATATCCCATATATCCAATCAATTATTTTACAATCTTTAACTAATTTTATAAATTCTCATTATATAATCTCTATTCAAAATAAAGCTCCTTGTAACAAACTCCCTTAATCAAATCAATCCTTTAACATAATATAAATTCCTTGCAAACTTTTTCAAATAATGAAATATTCTTTCTTTTATACAGCTAATTAACCATCAATATTTAAAATCAAAAGTTTTAAAAATATAAAACTTCTAAAACAGACAAATGTATTGTAAATTAAATCC
>NW_015397077.1:6274-7639 GCF_001527695.2 Protobothrops mucrosquamatus
ACCATTTCGGACAAATGGCTGTCCAGTCTCTTCTTAAAAACTTCCAGTGTTGGAGCATTCACCGCTTCTGGAGGCAGGTTGTTCCACTGGTTAATTGTTCTCACTGTCAGGAAGTTTCTCCTTAGTTCTAGATTGCTTCTCTCTTTGATTAGTTTCCACCCGTTGCTTCTTGTCCTGCCTCCAGGTGCTTTGGAAAATATCTGCCTTCATTTACCAGAATTTCTAGTTCACCCTTTTTATTACTCATACTCTGTTCATTGGTGTACAGATATTTGAATCCTTTATGACTGACCCTTTGTTAACTTTCTATTTAACCTGTGTGGTGCTTGAGTTCCCCTATTTTCTTACCACCTGTTTGATTAATGCACTTGGTGTGGCACTCACTATTAAAAACTTGATTTTGCTTGACAGCCAGGTTGATATTCTTGTCCAAACACACATCTATGTTACATGCACTGATAACCCTATAATTTTTAGATTGCCAGTGACAGGAATGTTCTGTATCAATTACCTCACTGTCCCCCGAGTTCAGAGGGATCACTTTGCTTTGATTAACCATTTCAGAAATTGTGAATTCAGTGTTCTGCCATATAGTGTAGGCAAGATACAGAGCAGCCTGGTGGCCTAGTGGTGAAGACTCTTACGTCACATTTGGAAGATTGAGAATTCAATCCTGAGTAGTGACAGAGGTTTCTCAATCAGGGTGCAAAGAAAAAATATTTGCCGTGAATTCCGTGTTGTGTCAGGAAAGGCATTTTGACCATTAAACGCTCAGCTCCATTCAGTTGCCCCGACTCTACCCCAAATTCAGGGATTACAGGATTATAAAAAGGGACTTAGTGTAGTTCTAGAAAAAGATGGCTTTTACTTGCATCCAGGGGTAATTCCAGTTGTTAGGTTTAAAAAAAAAACATGAAATGTTCTTTATTTGCTTCATTGACAACTTTGTTGCTCACTGAAAATAACACTATTTCTATTTTCACAATATTTCTTTGTCATTTCATTGTTGTTGTTATTGTTATTGTTACTGTTATTATTATTATCATTTCCTCTGAATCTTAATGTCTGTGGAAATTCACAGTTATCCAAGTCATGGTTGTCCCAAAAGTGCTTTTTTCAAAAGTCAACTGGAGTTTCTTGGTTTTTCTGTGAAGACGTTTCACTCCTCACCCAAGAAGCTTTTCCAGTTCTGAACTGAACTGAAAAATCTTCATGGAAAAACAAAGAAAGTCCAGCTGCCATTTGAAAACGCACCTTTCAGTCCTTTGAATCTTAGTAACTCCAAAATTAAGCTGATGAGGAATAAAAATGCTACTTAATAAAAAAGAAGTTTTCACGTTTCTACATTTCAAATTGTCAAATATA
>NW_015397078.1:0-3414 GCF_001527695.2 Protobothrops mucrosquamatus
GGTGGGCCGTGGAGGCGGTGGGTGGCCCTGCGGGGAGAAGAGGCGGGGGCGGGGCAGGGGTGAGGCGGTTTTGGGGCACTCGGTCTCAAAAAGGTTCATCATCATTGCCCTATACCATTTCAGACAAGTGGCTGTCCAGTCTCCTCTTTAAAATTTCCAGTGTTGGAGCATTCACCGCTTCTGGAGGCAGGTGGTTCCACAGGTTAATTGTTCTCACTGTCAGGAAATTCCTCCTTAGTTCCAGGTTGCTTCTCTCCTTGATTAGTCTCCATCCGTCGCTTCTTGTCCTGCCTTCATGTGCTTTGGAGTATAGGTTGACCCTCCCCTTCTTTCCTATCCTCTCAGCCCTGGTCCTTCCCTTTGTTAAATGACCCATACCCAGTTCCAGCTCCTTATGGTCTAGCCTCCTGCCCCCTCGTTTTATTGTTATATTTGTTATATATGGTTTTATTGGTTATATTTTGTTATTTGTTATAGAAATAGTTTCATATTGTACATATTGTTGATATTGGAATAAAAACATTTGAAATATTTCTCTCGCCCCTCTTTTGTCACAGAACACACAACCTATTCACATCTTTGTCCTCCTGGCTTTTGTCTTAAAAAAATGTCCATGTGCCCCTTTTCGAGTGTTACTAGGGGGTGGAAACCATCCCAACGTCTTCTGCCAAGGAAGGAACTTCCACGGATCAGAGATCTCGGCCGTCACCACAATTGTGTTCTCCCATTGTGGGTCTGTTGTGCAACCCAGCCTCAAGCAGGTGCAATCTCTGCCTCAAGGGAAGAAGAGGCCCCGGGACATCCTCAATTCGGAGTTAAATTCCCTATTCTCTGAAGAAACGGCTTCTTTTGCAGGCCGGGCCTTCTGAGGAGGCCGTGATGCTCAGTGTGGTGTGTGGTTTGTCTAGAGTGGCTCTCTGCACACCACACTCTGCATTTCCCAAGGCGGCTGTCATTCTCAACCCTGTATTTGGCTAAATAAACCTTGATTTGGCCCCCTCATCATTTCATTGTGTAGAGCAGGGGTGTCCAAGCTTGGCAACTTTAAGGCTTGGGGACTTCAACTCCCAGAATTCCCTGGCTTGTGAATCCTGGGAGATGGAGTCAAGAAGCCTTAAAGTTGCCAAGGTTGGGAGACCCTGTTCTTAGGCCCCATCTAATTCTTCTTCTTTTTGCCCTAATTGATTTTCTCTGTTCCGATGCTTGTCTCCTAGGCTGATGGAGCATCTGCTTGCTTCGTAGTAGTCCTCCTTTAAGCCGTTAAGAATTCCTGCTTCTGAGGCATGTTGGTTGGAAAGATGTATGCTAAACAAGCATTTAACTTCTGGGTTTTTATTTATTTAATTATTTTAAAAAACTCAGAGCATAGAGAACCATTGACCTACTTCAAAATCACAAAAAGTTTCCTTATCGGTGGTGGCAAAAGAAGACGTAAAATTGGGTCGTTCACGCGGATGGCCTGATTTACGAGCTGTGCTGGGTAAGGCTCCATTATGGCCGTAAGTCAAGGACTCCTGTGAGTCTGCTCTTGCCCCTTGGTCTTCCTCTATAGCACCTGGTGAAAAGCACCTTTCAAACTGGAGAAGGCTTCGGGTCCAAGGCAGAGGGAAAAACCTAAGGGGAGCATCACGTCCATGGAGGTCCTCAGTCATCCGGGTCAGGGCTGCCCCAAAGGTGCTTTTTCAGGAGCCCCCTGGACTTTCCTGTTTTTCCTTTGAAGACGTTTCGCTTCTCATCCAAGGAGCTTCTTCAGCTCTGACTGGACGGTGGGGAAATGGCAGGATTTATACTCCTTGCAGACAGTCGTTGAGGCCACTTGGAGGTTTATCTGTGTCCTCAGGGTCACCTGAGTGGTGCAAATGGATGTGGAGCCTTCTTGGAACTGCTGAAACACAACTGTGTTGTGGAGTTGTACTTCCTGCAGGATGTTTTTCTGCCTGGGTCCCTTCACTGTGGAAGACAGGCGCAGACTGTTGGGGATGTGTCTGTGTTGTCTGCCTCTCACACTGAAGCGCAAATTGTTCCTGTAGTCTGCAATGTTTTCTGGAAATCTGTTCATCCTCCTGCACCATCCGAAGGGTCTTCATCCCAAAGTGCAGAGCTCAATGTCTGTGGGGATGCTCAGTCAATCCAGGTCAGGGTTGTCCCAAAGGTGCTTTTCCCAGGAGGCAGCTGGACTTTCTTGTTTTTTCTTTGAAGAGGTTTTGCTTCTCATCTAAGAAGCTTCTTCAACTCCTGAAAAAGCAACTTTGGGACAACCATGACCTGGATGACTGAGAATGTCCACAGACATATGGAGTCCTTGATGCTGCCTAAACTTGGTCGTTCGCTTGCAGATGTTTCGTTACCTTACTAGGGAACATCATCCACTGCTGGGGAGTGTGGGGTTAGCTCCCTGTTAACATAGAGTAGTTTGTCCTGCCAGTATTGGTAGGACTGTGGTTTTCTCTTCAGGAGTGCCTTGATTAGGGCATTGCTTTCTGCTTGTTTGTCTGGTGTGAATCCCTGCTTATCTGGGTGTTAATACTTACACTCCTTGCCTACGTGCAGATATCCCTTTAATTTGGGCTTTAAGGTGTAAATTGACTCCACCACTGTGGCTTTTCAAAGAAAGAACGATTAGCGGTATGATTCCCCCCCCACATAATAATAGTCAGTTCCTACCCAGCCCCTTGTGTTGCCTTTCAAATCCACAAAGACCTATAATGCTTTATAATTTCTTACAAAGCACTGAAGCTCGCAGATACAAAATAAAACTTAAGCCAGCTCTGTAGAAATGCAGATTTGATAAGTAAGCCATCAGCCAGAGCCCCAGGGAAGCAGGACATGACCTTTAGGACATAATAGGATTAACCCACCACCATCAAAATACCAAAAGGGCACACTGAGCCCCAGGTTAACGTTCATGCCACAGGAACAGGAACAACTCCAAAGACAAAAGCCCAAGAAGGTATAAAACCCGCCCACTCCCAGCACCATGTGGTCAGCCACCCCAGAAACATGCTGCTATCACTGAACTTTCTGGCAACTCAATAAACAAGAACCTTCTTTCTTAAAGCAGTCTCCATTTTGTTTATTCCCGGCTTGGACTGGACCCTGATGAAGATTTTTCTTTGAACATGATATACCTTTAAATGTTTACATGCTTTTTAACAGCCTAGAAGCCTCAAACATTCTGAATTCCCTCAGAAAACGTGCCAGCATTTATACTACCATGGTTCCCCCTCAACTCACACACATCGTAAAACAGTCAAGTGCCAGGCTAGATAGCATTGCGTAAAAGCATTTATTGGTTTTAGCATATATACTGTATATATTTCTGGTTCTCCAGAAGCTTCCAATGCTGCAGTTAGCTTTTTTGTCCTGATTCTCAAACGGTCCACTTGGCTGGTTATGGAATGGGATAGGAAGCCA
>NW_015397078.1:6284-7638 GCF_001527695.2 Protobothrops mucrosquamatus
CAGAAATTGGGCCAATTGTGGCCACCGCCTGCAGAAGTCCCTTTTCGTCTCCTGGCAGGATGACTCCTATGGTGGAACACTTAGTAACAGAATTCTCAGCTTCATAACGACAACTATAATCATCCTGAAGAAAAATAAAAGAGTGATCATAGTTAGTCCCAAAGAAAACAGGGTTTCCTGCCTGAGCAGGAGGTTGGTCCAAGGTCCCTTCCAACTATTCTATTCTGTTCTATTCTGTTCTGTTCTGTTCTGTTCTGTTCTGTTCTATTCTGTAATTCTATTCTCATTAAAGATTCTATTCTATTCTATTCTCAATAAAGATTCTATTCTATTCTATTCTATTCTATTCTATTCTATTCTATTCTATTCTATTCTATTCTATTCTATTCTATTCCACACCACTCTCCAGTCTACTCTGTTCAACCCAACCCAACTATAGTTTGAAGAACGCACAGGAACACACAGAGAATTACCTGTCCATCATATGGGTAGCTTCCCTCTGAATTGATCCCTCCTTGCTTCTGCACATATGTAAAAGCTTCTGACATAAATCCACCCTGGCACCCCCCATTCTCCTCAGAACAGTCGATAAGATTTTGTTCGCTCAGCGAGACCAACTTCTCCGTCTTCTTGAAATGCATGCCTTCCAGAGCGCCGGTGGCACTGAAGGACCAGCAAGAGCCACACTCGCCCTGGGTAAAAAAGAAAGCTGCAATGATCCACCAAGGAATGGAAAACCTTTTTTTTTTAATTAAAAGTTTTATAAAAATTACAATATAAACCCCCATACCCACTCCGAAACCCCCCCTCCCTCTTCCCCACTTCCCAGAGCTGAACACAGGGTTACAAATATAATAATCATAATCTAACTAACATTAACCAACTATTTAAATAACCAAGTCCATAACGCGCTTTAACTCCCTTTTAACAAAAATTTAAACAAATTAAAATTAAACCCTATAATAAACAAATTAACAACCTAATTATTAAACAATAAAATAAACCTAACAAAAATTCCACTATAATAAACTATTAATAGTAATAATAATCTGAAATTTACTCATAAGCCAAATGGAACTTTTTAGTCCCATATTTATTCTGAATATAATCTATCCATCTTCTCCAAACCGAAGTGTATCTTTCTTGTGAATGATTCTTCAAATAAGCAGAAATCTTGGCCATTTCTGCTATATTGAAACTTTAAGCGTCCATTCTTCTATAGTAGGAAAGCAATCCTTCTTCCAATATTGCCCTACTAATAACCTTGCAGCTGTTATCAAATTCAACATCAAGTTAGTTTCTTTAGTATCACAATCTGTAATAACACCCAACAAGAGTAATTGTGGGGTGAACT
>NW_015397079.1:0-2049 GCF_001527695.2 Protobothrops mucrosquamatus
TGGCCTCCGAGAGGACTCCCCAGGTTCCCCTCGGGCCAACCCCGAACCCCCTAAAAATTTAACAAAACATCCCTCTAAGAAGGTACATAATTTCCTCCTTCTTAGATCCCTCCCTGCTGCCGCTAAGTGCCACCTCTCGGGGTTCCAAACCCTTTCATTAAGGCTGGCCCTCGGGATCGTGTTGGGCCATGCCTGCGCATGGTACTACCCTTGCTTGCTTTATTATTATTATTATTATTATTATTATTATTATTATTATTATTATTATTATTATTATTATTATTATTATTATTATTATTATTATTATTATTATTATTATTATTATTCAGACTTCAGAACCGATTGTTATGTCAGCAAACTGGTACCAGTTTTAAGAGAAGGGCAAATTTCAAACAGAGAGAGTTAAAGATGCTTAATATCTACTGAATACTATTGGGCTTTTTAATACTGTTGTAAAATTTGGGGGAAATAATGGAGTGTCTAGGAAAGTCTGCACTAGAGCACACGGAATAGGAATATTTTCTTGCAGGTTCCACTTGTACTATTGCAAGAATAATTCATACATATCAAACATTTCATTTCATTTTCTTTTTGACTTTGACAAATATGTCATACAAGTGCTCAACAGCCCAGGTTTTTTGTGGTCTAAGAATGATGCTGCTTCAGCTAAAGCAGGAGTTCCCAACCAGGGGTGCTCGTACCCCTTGGGGATGTGAGACGATATTCCAGCGGGTGCGAAAACTTAGGTTTTCAAAATTATAGTGTATAATTTGTTGCCGTTATTTCGAACTTTTGTAAGGGGTGCGAGAATATATCAGAAGAGGTCTAGGGGTGTGGGGTATAGAAAAGATTGGGAACCGCTAAGCTAAAAGAACAATTCTCTCTCTTTCTAAATTTGTTCTTCTTCACAGTGCTCAATTGTCCTTCTCACAATTGTAGAGAAATCACAAAGCTCCCATGATACCTGGAAATTTCAAAGAGGGCCTGTTGATTTTCTGCTGTGTTTTGTAATGTAAAACAAGCAGGAAAGATAGAATCAAATCACTGCTAGACCTTTACGGCTTTTAAAATTATTAAAAGTTTATGAATTGTCTTTTAGGCTATGATTATGGGCTATTAGATAGCTTGTAGCCATCTAAATAGGAATTCTAACCACCAAACAAATCTGCTAGAATGCTAATTTCCAAAATATGCTGCTGATTAACAGTAGAAGTTGCTATCACTTCACATTAAAAATATACTTTGTCTTGGACCCCACTTCTAAATCCACCAACTAGCTTCATGCCCTTTCCCCCATTATTTATTTAAGAATAATTCTTTCAAGAACTGAGAACTCTGTTGGTTATAGTCAGTCAATAAAAACATTCCTTGGATGTATAGTTTCCCCTAGATAGGTAGGGGAAGTGATGAACTGTAACTTCATGATACTTATTCCATCTCTTACATACTAGTGTGGGATGTTGTAGCACAGGTGCAATGGGTTGGATGCAAGCCTGTTCTGATGCACATTTTGTCATTTTGGTATTATCATAATAAGGAATGGACACCTATCTATGGATATGGTATTAATTTGGGCATACAGTCACTACAATATGATAGCAATAAGCATTTTTTTCACGAAATGTTATCAAAGCATTAAATTTTTATAGCAAAAATTCAAAAGATTTTATAATACAGAAGTTCTGCTTTTATGTTACATGGAGAAGGAGAAGAAAAGTTTATTTGTGTCAGTTTGTTGGACTTTCATTCAATTATCAAGTAGTCAATTCTTCATAAATTCTAGTTGATCAGTCAGTTAAATAAGGTACTAGATTTACATATGAGTGCATATTATAATCTGGGGGAAAAATTTTTTTAAGCAATGCATTATGTTACCATGGGGAGCTTCAGAAAGGCATTACTTGATCTCTTTGAGAGATTAGTCAATATCCTTCTAAGGATCCATGCATATTTAAAAAATTTTTTTTAAAAAAAAGTCCAATTAATTGAAAATATATTTCAGTCAATGAAAAGTATTCTAAATCATTAGCTTGATCCATCATAATAATT
>NW_015397079.1:6319-8314 GCF_001527695.2 Protobothrops mucrosquamatus
CACATATCACTTAAAGCAAAACAGTTGCTCCTACATTGTGACTCTAGTGAAACCTACTGCTGTCTAAAGGTGATGTTGTACATACATTCAATCCTTGTTACTGTTATCACCTTTTCATGAACCAACATTTCAGACCTTATCTCCTGGGCTGGCAGGCCATGCTTCAGGTTTGTCAGAGGCTGGCATAGACTGTGTGCGGGTTGTTGTTTTTTTTGATGATGTATCTTGATAAGATTTGTAGAAGGTGAGAGATGGAGTTGTCAGCACCATTTTATGGCACCTCTGTACATGTCAGAAAATGAAAATATTTTCAGAAGTGATAGCATTATTTTGACTGGCGACAGGGACATTTAGAACAATAAATCTGCAAGGGCAGCTCAATTTAAACTCAAGTAAAAGGCTTGTCAGGGTGTACACTGTAGAGTGTGTAGGAGGCATATAGGTTTTGACTGTGGGGAAATCGTTTGGGAAAGACCTGAGACTGGTCAAGGGAAATATTTAAATACAACAGTTGCATTTCTAGTAAAGTTGTGCTCCTAAACATCTCAAGCATTTAGAGACTGTAATGGTATTTGTCGGAAGTCCTGAAAATCGTATTGGATGATAATTAAATGCTCAGAACAACTGGAAAAAAAATATGTATGCAGCTTCCTTCAGTTCCAAGAGAATGCTTAATGTATTCAAATATGTTGGAAAGTGCATAATTGGACATCAGCTTTTTTAGAGATAAGGTGGCATGTTTGATAATTAAAGGGCAACCATGTTTGAGTTTATGTTGGAACAGATGGGGAAGACATTAACAATTTTAATATTAACAGCCCTCTAAATCAGCAGCCTGCAAATATTGTTCAAGCCCTGATCCAGGAGTGGCAACAAGTATTTGGGCCTTCTGATGCCAGATGTGGAAGAGGGTTTTTTCTTTCTCAGCTAACCCACTTGGTTTCTGTGTTGGATAAAAGTCTCTTAACATTTTGCAGCTGCTGCCATGCAACTGTTTTAGCCTCTATGGCTACCAAAAGAATCAACCAATTCAAGCCGTATGAGAATAGATTCTATTGTTGATTTTGATAGATTGAATTCTTCTTCTTATTACATTATTGTGACTATTATATTTTTATTTATAAGCAGATGCTATGTTCATTGAATATTCAAAAGAGTTCAGAGTGTAAAACAAACAAGAAACCGAATAAAAAAGATATTACTGAATCAGTTTTTAAAAGTGATAGGTTTATAAACTAATTTTCTATATAATATTTTGATAACAGTGACATAGCTATTGTGCTATTATTCTTATAGCATTATAAATCTGTAGCCATGTTGTTAAAAGAAATGCAAATAATGTTTGTATATTTGCTGCATCAAATTTCAGGAGAAATTTTTCATGGGAAAATACAGTTTGTGTCGGCAATTAAATGAAACTTGTTTTTCTTATACCTGAAGCTGATGAAATAGTAGAGCTTCACAAAGTTACCTGTTTATAACATTCCAGGAAATAAAAACAACATTAATCACACTGTATTTCACATGCGATCAAGACAATACTCCCTTTTATGTATCCTAATTTACAGCCCAAATGTTGGAGATGTGGAAGTTTAGATGCAACTTATTTTCATATTTGGTGGACGTGTAGGGATATAAAAGCATTTTGGATTAAGATTTGGTGGAATATTCAAAATATTTTTAAGAAAAAGATAAAGTTTACACCGCAGTTATTTTTGCTAGGTATTATGGAAGATTTGGATGTTAAAGAAATGAATTTGATGTTGAATCTTATAACAGCTGCAAGATTATTGGTAGCGCAATATTGGAAGAAAAATTATTTGCCTACTATGGAAGAATGGAGAATTAAGGTGTCTAATTTAGCAGAAATGGCAAAAATTTCCGCTTATTTGAAGGATCAATCTCAAGGAAAATATATTTTGGTTTGGAAAAGATGGATTGATTATATTCAGAAAAAATACGAGATTGAAAAGTATTACTTAGCTTATGAGTAAA
>NW_015397079.1:10786-13957 GCF_001527695.2 Protobothrops mucrosquamatus
TTCATCCAAGCCGGGGATAAATAAGCAAACATGGCGACTGCTTTGGGAAGAAGGTTACAGTTTATTGAAGCAGAAAGATGGTTCTTCAGGAAAGAGCAGAGGAGAGAAGAAAGAGAGTGAGCACATGGGTAGTAGGTTTTTATACCCTCTCTAGCCCTGTTTGGAATAGTTTCCTGTTCCTGTGGCATGAACTTTGAGGATATTTCTGAGTGTTTTTCTAGGCCTTGATATCTGTGGTTTAATCCTATTATCATATCCTGCTTCCCAGGTGATGGGGCTAATGACTCCTAGAGTTTGGGTGTGGCATGCAGATTTTCTCTTTGTCTTCTTGATTGCTCTGGCTTCAACTTTCTGATGGTTTTACATCTGCATTTGTATGGGGCTAGCTCTTGCTTGGGGGCAGGGACTTGGGGACAAAGTTGGTTTCTGCTTTTTAAAATATATTTCCTCAAAATAGCTTTCCTTGATTTTCTTTTCTTCCAATAATATTCTCTTTTATCAATCTTGAGTTAGTAGATTTCTTAGTATTTTGACAACAATTGAATATAAGCATTTTTCTAGTATTTCGACAAGTAACAACTCATCAATATAAATCTTGAATGGATGGGCTGCAATGTTCATTTTTTCCAGCAATTATTATTGTTATTGTTATTGTTATATGTTCTGCTAAGGTCCAGCAGTACAAACAATTGTTCAAATATATGTTCTTCAAAAAGCAGGAACAATATTTTGGCAAAATAACCATCATTCAATCCAAACATGTTCATCAGCTTATTTTACTGGAACTCATAATTCACCTCTGATATCATCCACCACTGACCATGATCCTTGATTTTGAAAAGGAAAAGAAGTGGTTCAAGCATGCATTTACAATGTTATCTTAAGGCATTTAACTGGAAGAACATTATTTCAAACTCGGGAGGATTTACTTCAGCAGTGTTGTTTCAGATTTGAAAAAGAAAAATTGGGTAGGGGACAGGGAAAAAGGATTTTTAGTTGGGTTAGAAATGAAGAGGCAGGCACCTTTTAACACTGCTCTATTTATTTATGGAGCTGATTAAATCAGCTAATATTTCATCCAGGAGAAGGGAAGCTACAGGAGGTAATTTCTCTTATGGAGCCATACATCTCACTAGTACTTCCTCAGACAGTTGGCTTGAGACTGAACCTTTTCTTATAGTAAAGTTGATATTTGCTGTTACAAAAGGGTGAAGTGTCATTCCCAGTTTTAGAACCTGACCAAACTCTGTGGTGATACTACTTGTTATAGCATATAAGCTCCCACCCAGTATCCATTTTGTAGATCCTGATCCTGTTGCTGAAATGTACTGACAAAGCACAGAATGATGGTGACGTTTCATTTTTTGACAGTAAATGAAATTAATGAAATGTTCTTATACACCAATTAGCAAAAATGATACTTGCCAGTTGCAAGAAAACTACACACAACATTACTGTCACATCTTCTGGAGCCGTCACTCTCATTGAATTGTTAAAGAGAAAAATATGTTCTCCTTAGCAAAATTTTCTCTGTGTCTTCATTTTGCCATCTTTTCTACCTGCCAGGGTTGCTATGGATATATAAAACAATAGAAGGGAAAGTAAGGTGAAGATGAAAAACACACCTACTGTAGCCAAACCCTTCCTTCCTGAGGTAATTCTAAATCTATGATGGGTGAGTCAGTTACTGTACTCTGCTTAGTCTAACTGGTTTATACTAGCACCTCTGGGTAACTCATATTTACCTTAAGGTCTTAACTTAGCTTAAATCACACAATACTGAGATCACATGTCCCACAAGATTTTGGCATATCTCTATACTTACACTGGTTTGAAACTCACAACCTCACCAGACTTCTGCCATCAGTATCTAGAAAGTTGTTGCCAGCGGTGTCTGGATTGCTGCAGAGAGATCTCATTTATTAAGTGGTGTCATCTCTGTCACACCCATGCTATGCGATATTATCCTTTCAACAAAAAGGAATTGTGCATTTGGCATGCATCACCAATTGAATGACTCTCTGAGGTAGGTGGACAGTTGAGAGATATGAAAAATAAATTTAAATTTTTTTAAAAAAACTTTTCAATTGCTCTCTACAACTAATTAATCCTTTCCCTGCTTTAAGGAAGAGAGTGTCTGTCCCTCTGCTTAGCCCAACTGATTTAATAGGAGCCATCTGTGAATAGCCCCACAGGTACCTGGTAGAAACCATAATTACATCACCACATTATGATGTCATTGTGCATGTTATGTCATTTGCAACGGTTAAAACAAGAAAAGAACAGGCAGTACATATCACTTGCACTATGACTTTGGAAATGTCCTTGTCCCCCTTTTCTCCCTGCATATGCCCTTGACTAATGAGGAGTTTGAAACAGGATGAGGACAAGAACACTCATTTTGAGTACTTCGTAGATCACGGGTGTCAAACTCGCTGTGTCACATGACGCATTGTGACGTATCGTGACTTTTTTCGCATTGCCGGAGCAGGGGTGGGCACGGCCTCTGCATGATGCAACCAGCCCGCAGCTGGCAGTTTGACACCCCTATCATAGATGAATGAAATCAAACTAGTATTTAATATTTTTATTTGGCATGCATTTATTTCTAAGCTTAATACAAGATCTGTTTTTGTATACAACAATACCCCTATAAGATATAGGTTAGGCTGAAAGAGATTGATGGTCCAAAGTTACCCAGTGAGCTTCTATGATTGAGATTGACTGGAACCAATTCCTCTCTGAACTTGATACCAAAATCGAGGAAGACTCTGCTTGTTCTGAGTTAATACATATATTTACTAAGTTTCCTTTCCTGCACAAGTCTTGCCATTGAGTGTGTATAATCCTTCTTATATCTCTCAAATAAAAGAGGGTTGTTGTTTTGTTTTTTTTTTAAAAAAAGCTGATTCTTGGGAGCTGGAAGATCTTTAAAGCTATCAGGACTCCAACAAACTCCACCTCCAGATCTCACAAAATATCAAAGAGATGTCATCACAACCCTTTGAATTACTATCACTTTGTGCTAATTTTTAAAGCTAGTGTTTCCAAAAGTCTCTCTTGGTTTCTGACCAACTAGGAAACTTGAATTGTTTCATGCTTTTCCACCTTTGGCTTAAAACACAATCTACTATGAAATCATTGTTTCTCTTCCTTCACACAGAAGAATGG
>NW_015397080.1:0-7638 GCF_001527695.2 Protobothrops mucrosquamatus
ACTATCACTGGAATTAGACTAAATAAAAGCTAAAATGTTCAGAAATTAATAAAACTTTCAAAATGTTCATAATTTTCATTTCAAAAATATTGAATATGATGTATATAGCAGAATGTAGAATAGTCTCAGCAAAACAACTACATGGCTCTTGAATGTATTGCGTTTAACATGAAATTGGACAGAATAAGTTTGTACCTTCCAAATAGGCTTTTAAATATTTCTGAGTTTTCAAACTTTCTGTTATATTAAGTTTGAAAATTCATAGAATATAAAAGATGCCATTAGCGCATGAAACTTGAGTGCATTTTTATAGAATTTTATGTAGCAGTTCTATTCTGTTGAATTTCCCATTTCCCATTATCTGACTAATCTCAGGGACAGTTTCTACTAACTAGAGCAGATAACTCAATATTTTGGCCTCTATCCCCTTATCTAATCATTTTAGGGGGGGGAAAGGCCACTTTGTCATGGACAGCATAGTGTAATTCCTAACTTTTTGTGGTAGCTTTCACCAACAGTAATCTGAAATGATGCAAAGTTCATGACCTTCTGAAAACACCAAATGATGTCATGTTGCATAGAGCAGGGGTCCCCAACCCCCTGGTTTGCAGATCAGCACCAGATCACAGCACGTTCGGAACCGGGCCATGGAAGTGGTGTGCAAGTGTGCACCACTGCATTTGTGAAAATGGTGTGCACACATGAAACCATCTCCTATTCCTCCCCTCCCACTGCTGCAGCCTCCACCACTTTTGCTGGTCCACCAAGATGGTAAGGTTGGAGACCACTGGCATAGAGCCACTGACATTATTATAGAATTTCTCTTTTATTATGAAATCTGATGAAATTATTCTCCGGCTGATCACAAATATAGGAGGAATTTCAGAAGGCCATTTACACACACTTTAAAATAAATGAAATAGGGTTATTTTTCCTGATAATAATTTTCATTGTCTCTTCTGTCTAAAACATTTACTCTATTCTTCCCTCTTTCCTTGGCACAATTCAACTAAAGGCACATCAAAATCATCACTGTTCTCACTTCCCAAGCCCCCTGAAGCAATTTGCAGGCATAACTGTCTTCCCTTCTGCTAATATGAAGCACAAGTGCTGCCCTGGCCAAGCTGCTCCAGTGCTTTGCAGGCATTTTCCATCTGGGCTGGAGAGGAAATCTGATTAATCTCTTGTCAATGTCATCTTTGTTTATTTGCTGCGAAATCATCAAGCCAGCATTCCCTTTGTAACTAATTTCTGTCAGGAATCAGAAGGAGGCATGAGGTAAGAGTTTCCTCTCACAAGAAAATAGTAAGCTAAATTCTGCAATCCTGTTGACCCAGTGAGAATATAGAGATCCAGAGCAGCTTTCAAACGTGAAATTGAGAAACTAATTTACAAGCAGTCCTCGACCTACGACCACAATTGAGCCCAGAATTTATGTTGCTAGGTGAGAAATTTGTTAAGTGAGTTTTGCCCCATTTTATAACTTTTCTAGCCGTATCCTTTAGGTGAATCACTACAATTGTTAAATTGGTAACATGGTAGTTAAGTGAATTTGGCTTCTCCATTTTACTTTGCTTTTCAGAAGGTTGCAAAAGATGGTCACATGACCCTGGGACACTGCAACCGTCATAAATATGAAACAGTTGCCAAGCATCTGAATATAAATCATGTGACCATGGAGATGCTGCAACAGTCATAAGTGTGAAAAATGATCACAGGTCACTTTTTTCAGTGCCGTTATAACTTCGCACGGTCACTAAATGAACTGTTGTAAGTCGAGGACTACCTATAATCAGGAAAAGCACCTACACTGAGCGTGTCTTAGGTACATACATGTGGCTGTTCTGAACTGATTGCTTATAAAGATTCAGCATATGATGCGCCAAGTAAGAAACATGCTCCATAATAAGCATCTGCTTATTTAGAAAACAAAATAGTTTAGGAAAATGTGTAGAATTAAAGACTCCTTGATATTGCTGGATTTAAGGACATGATGCTTTATATCTATATCTGTCATTCTAAATTAGGTGCTGGGAACATTCACCAGGTACCACATAACCCCAGCTTTATTCATTCAACCCAGTCATAAAGATAGTTTGCCTGGACTATTATTTGAGCTTAGGTTACTTAATCTGAGTCTTCTAGTGAATTTAATGTATTAAGGAATATAACATAGTACCCAATGTCCTTGATCCTCAAGTGTTCCTCTTACACAACAAAGCCTGTCCTTGCTCAAAAATAGTCTTCTTAGAACTATGATATACCAATAGTATAACCTTTGTACAAAATTATTTCCAACACTATTATGTACGAACAAAGTCAGCAGACAATGAAATGATAGTAAGTAATTCTGTCTTCTGAATTCAAATAGATAATTCTTCTAACAACTTGTAAAGGAAGTCTGGGAGCTGGCAGAATGGTTCAGCGGGCAGTGACCAAGATTAGACTTCAAAGAATGTCCATTCTCTGTTTAAATGAAATGAAATAAAATTAACAATAAAGATGAGAAACTAAAGTTTTAATGGAAATGAAAACTGAAAATAATGTATTAATTTAAAAAAAAATAATTTCCCCAAATGTTTTCTACCTATTAGAACATTTAATTCAACTTTTATAGTTTCATTCACAAAGTATATAATGATAAACTTTATAAAACTGCCATCTGTACCACGTAAAAATCAAGAAATGTACAGAAAAATGTACAGAGAGGGATGAAATGGGGATAAGTGGATTAGATACATTCATAATGCTTTGTAGATGTTATGACCTACTCTGTCAGAACGACCAATTTTCTTAAACAATGTCCTAATGATTGAAGATCATTGAATGCTTGTGGCATATTGTCCAAACAAAACATGGAATCTCTATATAGCATATATTTTATTTTGAACACTGGAGCTTGAATAATAGTAATAATAATAGTATTCTATAATAGTGATAATAATAAAAAAACTGGAAGGATTTTTTTTAGAATGTACATGTATAGTTATGTAGGAAGGGATACTTACTTAGGTGGATTTATTTTTGTCAGTGAACCTGAAAACCTGTTAGTAATTTAATGGTAATAATCGGCCTCAATTTCCAAGTAACATATAATAATGAAATGCATTAAAATAGAATTCCATACCTTTTGGAAATTAACTCCTTGTGCCCAGGAACAATTCTTTGGGTTTGGGACATCAACCCATAATAATTTCTTAATTCTGAAAAATGCAGATAATGAATTGATTTGGTTCAAAGGATAAGAAAAGCAAATTTGGTGTAGTGTCTAAGGCTGTGAACCAGGACCTGGGAGATTCTGGTTCAAGGCTACCATCAGCTACGAAGACATACTCTATGATTTTGTACTGGGCACACACTCTCTGCTCTTTCTTTCCTATATGAAAAATAAAAGAAGCAGTGCTATGTATACAGTCTTTAACAGAAGCTAAGATATAAATCAAACCAAATAATGATGAGAAAACATATTACAACTTCTTGGTTGCTGCAAAGTATACTACAGTGCAAATTCTAACAATTGGAAAATATTTTCTAATTTTAATTTTTTAAATTTAATTTATTCTCTTCATCCATTCAAATGGATGATCATACAGATTACAGTATGTAATATTCTCCTACTATGAACTGATTCAGAAAGCCATCATGAATGAAAACTTTACCTATGCTGCAAAATCAACAGTGCTCCAAGCAGCAAAAATGAGCATGAAATCATTAAGGGTAGAATCACATAGAAGTTCACATCGTGCTGCTTTTCAATCCCATCTGAAAAAATAGTAATTTATTTTAAAAAATCATTACCATTGCAATAAAAATACACATGCAAGATATTACTTCAGTGACATTAAACTGAATGGGCGAGGATTGTTCTAGACCAGGCATGTCAAACTCGCGACGTCACGTGACATCGCGCGACGTATCGGAGCTTTTTTGTCATTGCCAGCAATGGGATGGGCGCGGCTCCGTTATGATGAAACTGGCCTGCGGCCCGGCAGTTTGACACCCCTGTTCTAGACAGTATGCCTAACGTACTCCTAAGATCAAAACTGAATATGTTTGTAGATATCAGATACTATGTACAGTGCAGAAAAGTCCCATGAAATTCATCAGGCCTCCAGCTTAATTAATGCAGAATAACATTAAAAAGGCTTTAAACCATGAGTCCTTATCTCCTCAAAGTTAAATCTTGATCGGTTTGAATTAATCAGACTTTTAAAAAATGTGTTTAAGTAAGTTTCAATATATAATTAAAAATGCATTGATTGGCTAAATTAGCCATGCATCCCAATTCTCTGTATGAGTACTCAAAAACAAGCAGCATCAAACAGCATTAACAGGCAGAAAATACTGCTAAAGAAGCATGACAATGACTGTAATTTCAAAACAAGTCTTTTTCTAAGTAATGCTTACTTAATAGGACTAAGCATTCAAAGGCGCTTCAAAAATATATTGGTAGAAATGAGGAAATGCATCCTAAATCTATATAAAAGTATTAATAATGTATATTATACAAAGTTATATTATATGAACTAAAAGCAAGATTTAAGGCAGATACAATTTCCTGCTTTGCTGTTGTAAGTAGCAATCACGTCCCACTATGCTTGCCGAAATGATATGTGAAACAGAAACATTTTTATACTTAGAATGTAAACTATTATTACACTGCTAGCCATTAGGAAGGTTTGGTTGAATCCAGAAATCCTTCTCAAATGTTTTTTTGTAGTGACTGAGAAATCATTTGCAATGTATATTATTGAATCCCCCAAAAAGAAAAAGAAATTAAAATTAAGACTGAAGGCTGTATTTGATTATAGGATTGCTTAGAACTAAAAGATAATAATAACTGGCACAAACATACATACCCATTACACTGCTGAGATGGGTGGTTCTATGAATCAATCAATCAGTCAATCAAATAAACAAGCAAATATCATTCAGCTTCAAACTAAGCAATGTTATTCTAAGTGCAGAACATGAATAAAAAATAAAAAGCCAAAATGCAAGATATAAGAAAAAGAAAATTTAGTTACACCTAATTTCCATCAAATCAGTCACTGCATTCATTCAATTCATATATTTCCATACTTGCAATCATTCTTCTTCTACCATTTCCATATACTGTATCACTTCATACATTGTCTTTTGTTCTTTCAACTTAGCACCTCTCTTATTTTGAGTATAGGTAGTCCTTGACTTACAACCATTTAGTTGGTCATTTAGTTAATGGCCATTCAAAGATACAACAGCACTGAAAAAAGTGATTTATGACCACTTTTCACACTTATGACCACTGCAGATCATGTGATCAAAATTCAGACACTTGACACTTATTTATGAACCTGTCCCGGGGTCATGCTCATGATCACCTTTGGTGACCTTCTGACAAGTCAATGGGGAAGTCAGATAACGTAACAACCATGTTACTAACTTAACAGCCACAGTGATGCACTTAACAACTGTGGCAGGAAAGGATGTAAAATGGAGCAAAACTCATTTAACAACTGTCTTGCTGGGCGATGGAAATTTCTTGGCCTTCTCCTTCTTGCCAATCTTCTTCCATATTTTTGTTCTGTAATTAAATCCTCAGTCATGTTCTTTATACCACAAACTGTCTCAATATATTTCTTTTGTAATAATCATTCATTACTATCTTTTTAATTTTTAACATGCTTCTTACTCTTGTATTCAACATTCAATTTCTTCTCACCTACCAAAGTCTCACTTCCATAAAATAGAGCGAAAGTATTGTATACATAACTGTTTTATTTTGACAAATAATCACTACTCAAAGTAGACCACACACTAGGTTTGCACCAGAATTATCATGTTTTAAAAATTTCTCCATCTGCTTTTTCATCTTTAGCACAGATTCTATCAAGTATACAAATGTATCAACCTACTCTAGTTTTTTTCAATGTATGTATAACTTTAAATTATTTAATTGATTTTTCTGTTAAATGCCACTGGTCTCAGATTCCTTGGATTCTGAATAAAACATATCACCTACAGAGAAAACTATATTCCCAACTATATCAATTGAGACTGGTAGAGGAGAACTAACAGTTTTCTCTGCCAATAAAGAGAACTGTTACATAAACATACTTCAGCTACCTCCCAAGGCCTTCACAAGACTTGCCAAGAATCCATTAACTGTGAAAGATGAAAGAAAAACTTAGAACTTAAACCCTGCAGCACAGATATCTATTAACAGTCTCTGATTTCTTTGTGTTTAACTGGTTAACCAACTGTTGTGTTTAAAGCTTTATTCCTGTCTGCCATAAAGATTATAAACTAGCTAAGTCATTTTTTAGTGTTTTCTGCCAAAGCAGGGATCAAATAAGGAGTTAAGTGACTGGAGAGCTACAATTAACTTCCAAGTCCTGAGGTTAGCGTGACAACAACCAATATACTTCTAATGTCACATAAATATTCCATTTACTGTCGTCCATTTAGTTCCATCATACCTCCCGCAAACTTTACTTTCTATTGTGATGGAAAGCCTCCTCAGATGTTTCCCTGGATCCCTGCATGAAATACGTCATCTCAAGGGCACTGCTGCCCGATAACTAAACGATCTAGATATCTAGCCATAGATTTAACTACCCCCGTAATTGCTCATAATTTAATTTTATTCTTAATTTTATTCATCACTTGTTTTGTATGTTTTTAAATGGTTCATTGTTCTGATATTTTATATTTACAAATTTTATAAGCTATTTATGTGAGTTTTTATGCCTTAATGCCGTATTCTGTTACACCATATGAAATAATAATACTTCTATCATACAGTGTTCTTAACATATTCAGCAACTGCCAGCTCCATATTCACACAAAACATTTCATTACTGAAGCCAATTCACCTTCTCATACAGTTCCTCTAAATCAGCAAACATAAAAATAAATTATCTCACATTCATAAATTTTTTAAGAACAAACATCTGATCTGCAGAACCTCTGCCCAGTACAAGGGTACACTGTACTTCCCACATTTTGTTCATTGTCACATTATCACTCTTTCAATTAGAATTCAGTTAAAACATTTTCCCAGAAACATTCAACATAATTAGTACCCCAGTAGTTTTTAAATAGACTCCAGGTATCTTGTCTTTTGTATAGGAGAATCTTGCAATCATTATGCACACATATTAAAGTCTTATACATATTAAATACATCACACAGCCATTTCATAAGCAAACCATATCTGTATTTTTACTTACTTATCTGTATTTAAACATTTCTGTACTCTTATGATTTATCAATATTTTCACCAAAATTTCCCTTTCATCATTTTTTTTCTTGGATACTACAGGTAGTCCTCTACCTACAATGACAATTTCAATTGTAAGTTGTCGCAGTCATAAGTCAAGGAGTCATGTGATCAACTTGATTTTATGACCATTTTACCACTATTTTGATTTGCAATGTTTTTTGCTGGAAATGACAAAAAAATAACCATTGCAAATCATAATAATGTGACCATGAATAAATGTGAGCTGGTTGCCAAGGGCCCGAAATTTGATCACTTGACCATGAGGGAGAAGGTGCAGCAGTCATTTGGGGAACAGTTCAAAAATAGTTTTTTTGAAGTTTATCATAACCAACCAGTCATAAGTCAAGGACTACCTGTACATTTATAGCATT
>NW_015397081.1:0-1849 GCF_001527695.2 Protobothrops mucrosquamatus
AACACCAGCCAAGATTGGGGCTGTAAAGACGTGGCTGAAATACGGAGATTATTTGCAAACACCCCAGAAACGGACCCAGACATGCAGCCTGGGAGATTTTTACTTTGTATTTCTGCATGTTTACTAGGCCTCAAGTTTCCAGGGCTTTCTTTATTATTGTATTCTTATTATTATTTGATTTTCTCCCCCCGAAGCAGAACCTTCAAAGTTCCACATTTGGCTTCACGGAAAAATCTGGAGGAGAACAAAAGGCTAAAGATGCCAAAAGCACATTATCCCTACTTGGATAAACAAGAGTTCCCCTCCTTAATCTTATGCTTGGAGGGATATTTGCCTGCTTTCATTGTCCTCACGTCGCTAAGTGAGGTTAGCCGCCCTTGTTTAAGACACTGCGGTACTCTGCGCTGGCTGCAGGTATGAACAAGGAAAGAAACAAAAGGAGGCAGGGATAATCAAATTAAGGACTAGTAGCTTGACTGTATAATGGCCAAAATTAAATCGGACAGCCGTGTTGTGGAAAGCCAGACATTTTTTTTTCACATGTTCACAACTTGCCTACACGCTTTAGGCCAATCACTAGGCGAGGATGAGTTCTATTCCCGCCTTAGGCAGGAAAGTCGGCTGGGTGACTTTGGACCAATCACCAGGAAACCGAGTTCTATTCCCGCCTTAGGCATGAAATCTGGCTGGGTGATTGGGCCAATCACCTGGAGACTGTGAGTTCTAGTCCCACCTTAGGACCACTTTTGGCCAATCCCTCTTACTCAACCCACCTCACAGGATTGTGAGTAAAACAAGAGGAGAAAGGAGTATTAAGCATGTTAACCGCCTTGAGTTATTAATATGAGTAATATAAATCCTGGCTTTATACACACCCACAGACACACAGAGTTATAGTTAAAGTTATATAGTTATATAGTTATGTGTGTGTATAACTATAACTATATAACATTAACTATAACTGTGCGTGTATAATAATAATATATAGTTATGTGTGTGTGTGTATAACTATAACTATATAACATTAACTATAACTGTGCGTGTATAATAATATATAGTTATGTGTGTGTGTATAACTATAACTATATAACTTTAACTATAACTGTGTGTGTGTATAATAATAATAATAAAGATACACATACACACACAGAGTTATAGTTAGTTATATAGTTATAGTTATACACACACACATAACTATATAACTATAACTTGATGATGATGATGATGATGATGATGATGATGATGATGATGATGATGATGATGATGATATAATATTCACTCTGTATTTACTCCCTCAATATATTTACACATATAGAGAGATTTTTCCTCATAACAATCCTGTGAGATGAGTTGGGCTGAGTAAGACGGTGTGGCCCAAAGTCATCCTAAGGCGGGACTTGAACTTGCATTCTCCTGGTGATTGGCTCAAAGTCACCCAGCCGGTTTTCATGACTAAGGCAGGACTAGAACTCACAGTCTCCTCATAATTGGCCTGAAGTCATCCAACGCGTACATTTAAAGTGAAAATAAAGATATTATCTCTACTCTATACTCCACTCCATATTTTCTATTCTATTCTATTCTATTCTATTCTATTCTATTCTATTCTATTCTATTCCATATTTTCTATTCTATTCTATTCTATTCTATTCTATTCCATTCCATTCCATTCCATATTTTCTATTCTATTCTATTCTATTCTATTCTATTCTATTCTATTCTATTCCATTCCATTCCATTCCATTCCATATTTTCTATTCTATTCTATTCTATTCTATTCCATTCCATTCCATTCCATATTTTCTATTCTATTCTATTCTATTCTATTCTATTCTATTCTATTCTATTC
>NW_015397081.1:5523-7638 GCF_001527695.2 Protobothrops mucrosquamatus
ACATCTGGAACTGGCAGAGCTGGAGAGGCTAGTTCCAAAATCTGGTTCCAATGCGCAAAGAGAGGCCAAGACATTTTCTAACCGAAATAAACTGAGACGCTGCTGCCCCAGAGCACATAAACACTCCGCTCTGCTCTTTGGCCACACCTGAAACATCTGCCTGACTGGCGGCAACGAGCATCCGTCCGTCAACGACGACCGACTCCAAATGCTGACTGAGCATTCGGGGAAACTGACATCCAGCACAGCTGGAGGGCGCCAAGTTGGAGGAGGATGAGATTTAAGCCTCCCGTCTATCGGTCTTCCTTGCCACAGCTCAGATGCTCCGGCTGTCGTACGTCATGTAAACAGTCGTAGAGCTCTTCAGCTAGGGCTGGAAACATCTGTTTGATTGGCGGCAATTAGCAGGCGGCGAAGCGGAGTTGAAACGGCATCGTTTTTTTGGCATCTCCAGCCGCTGGAGAAGGGGAAAGACAGGGTTAGGGCCAGCTCCGTCCAACATGCGTAACCGGCACGTTTTGTAACACACCCACATGCACGCCATCCTGGGGGAGACAATGGATGCATCTGTCATCCGGGGTGCAGAAGTAACTCCGTACGAATTCCTTGAGTTTTGCTTGACCACGAAAGACGACGGGACGTAAGCAAAGCCGGTTTAGGTTTCACCGTTAGTGATGTACTTATTTATTTATATCCTTTCCTTATTATTTTTTACAAATAGCTCAAGGCAGCGAACGTCTCCAACACACCTTACTCCTCCTACTTTCCCCGTAGCAACCACCTTGTGAGGCGGGTTGGGCCGAGAGAAAGGGACTGGCCCAAAGTCACCCAATCAGCATTCGTGGCTAAGGCGAGACTAGAACTCACCGTCTCCTGGTAATCGGCCCAAAGACCCTCCAGCTGGCTTTCATGCTAAGGCAGGACTAGAACTCACCATCACCTGGTAATCGGCCCAAAGTCCCCAGGCTGACTTTCATGCTAAGGCAGGACTAGAACTCACCATCTCCTGGTGAGTGGCCCAAAGTCACCCAGTTGGCTTTTATTTGATTTGATTTTGATTTTGATTTTATTAAATTTATACCCCGCCCTTCTCCCGGAGGACTCAGGGCGGCTTACAGCCAGTTTAAAACAATGGTATAGTACAATACAAAATTTAAAAAAGATTAAAAATAACTATTTAAATTTGGCCGCTTCTACTAAAAATTTAATTTAAAACCCCTCTAAAATACCCCTAGGCCAGTCCTGCTTGCTGAAATAACCAGGTCTTGAGGGCGCGGCGGAAGGAGGTACAGCCTAACTAGCTGTACCCGGCCACGCGTTGCTGTGGCTCAGTCTGCGTGTGTTGCTTTTACGTCCAACAGATGGCGCTGTTTTTCAAAAAAAGCATGTTTTTACCTGTCACAGGTGTGACATCTATATAACAGTAGGTATATAAAAACACGCACGTATTCGAATGCAACGTTGTGTCAAAATTTCAAAGCAATCGGTGAAGAACTTTCGGAGATTTAAGATTTTGAACAAACGAACATTTACATTTTTATTTATATAGATGAGGGACTAGAACTCACCGTCCCCTGGTAATTATAGAATAGAATAGAATAGAATAGAATAGAATAGAATAGAATAGAATAGAATAGAATAGAATACCTTTATTGTCACTTTAAATGTACGCTAATCAGCATATATTAAAATGAGATTCCGTTGCATACAGCTCTCCCAGGATAACCTCCTCCAAAATGCACTGCATAATCATAACAAAATAAATAAATAAACTATGCACATACCCACACGCACACACATATGTGGCCCAGAGATGAGATTCATCTCTCTAAGATCACCAGATTCTCTGTTGGGCATGCAGAAAACAGAAGACGGGAACCTTAATCTGACTGTCAAAGAATCGGGGAGAAAGTTCCTCCATCTGACTCCACCCAACCCATCATCCCCGCTTGCTTCATCCTTCTGGCACTGTGAATCATAGTATGGATGACGGTTCCTGGAATACGCCTCAGTTCTCCTTGCTGTAAACCAGCATTAGACTCACAGACGGTTCCTGGAATACGCCTCAGTTCTCCTTGCTGTAAACCAGCATTAGACTCACAGACGGTTCCTGGA
>NW_015397081.1:10793-13393 GCF_001527695.2 Protobothrops mucrosquamatus
GAACCAGGAACACAACAACTCGCAAAGGAACAATTAAGGATGCGAAACAAGAAGACTATCTGGGCCCGGTCACGAGATCGAGGAGCCGGGTGCAAAAGGCACCACTCCCATAAAAACAGCCACCCACTGATGGTTAGCCACCCTGACGAAACCGGCAGGAGGCCGGCGAAAGCTAGGTGCTTTTAATTGTAAATAAACTGATTATAGTTTTTTATCTCCTGGTGGTCTCACGGTTGTGATTCTTTATATATATATATATATATATATATATATATATATATATATATATATATATATATATATATATATATATATATATATATATATTTGCCCACCATTTCTCCCCAAGTACATTTCCCGTTCGAGCTGGGTCACAAGCCAATGCATCTTGCAAATATTTGCATGCAAGGCCCGCTGTGAACATTAGTGTGCCCAAATTTCCAACCTGAAGATTTACGCCATTTCTTATACACGGAGTCTCAGTGGCTTTGGGGCTGGAAGGCGCAAGTATATATCATATATGCAAACCGATTCCAGATGACCGGCATTATAGCCACACAGCCAGCTCGAACGGAGCTAAGCAAGGTTTGGCTGTCAACTTCTGGCTAATTCATTGCTAAGGATGACCAGAGGGGAAATTACAACCAGCCAAGCTTGAGATTGGCTGACTGCAAAAAAAAAAAAGTAAAATAAAATTATTCCTCTGGGTCACGAGTTCAAATCTTTGGGAAAGAGTAAATGCCAGCATGTGAAACTCAGGCCCTGTTCACACATTGCAAAAGCTGAGTTTGGAAGTTATTTCCTGGTCGTGCTGAGGCACGGCTGTTCTCGTTTTTTGCAACAGGGAGGACGCTGAAAACTATAAAACTGAGGAGAGATATTCAGAACGGGGGCTAGCTGGCCTGGGAGACCTCCTCAGACCCTCAAAACTGGAAACCCTGATAAGAAATTTGAAAAAGGACACATCCTGGATGAAGTTGTTTCTCCACCTTTAGCAACTTCAAGATGGGTGGACTTCAACCCCAGAATTCCCAAACGAGCATGCTTTGAGATAGGCAGACTCAAACTCCCAGAATTCCCCAGCCAGCATGCTTTAAAATGGGTGGACTTCAACTCCCAGAATTCCCCAGCCAGCATGCTTTTAGAAGGGTGGACTTCATGTCCCAGAATTCCCCAATCAGTGTGCATTGAGATGGGTGGACTTCAATTCCCAGAATTCCCAAACCAACATGCCTTGAGATAGGCAGACTCAAGCTCCCAGAATTCCCCAGCCAGCATGCTTTAAGATGGGCAGATTTCAACTCCCAGAATTCCCCAGCCAGTGTGCATTAAGATGGGTGGACTTCAATTCCCAGAATCCCCCAGCCAGAATGCTTTAATTTCAGATTGTGATATTAGTAATGCCAGATGTACTCCACATCTGACAGCCACTTGTTTAGTGACCATTCAAAGTTACAGGTAGTCCTCGACTTACAGTCACAACTGGGCCCAAAATTTCTGCCACTAAGTGAGACAGTTGTAAATACATACCGACTTCCAAGCACCCAACTTTTGGACACAGGATCGTGAGGTTGCTGCATGGATGCGAGTGCAAGAACTGGTTGTATGTCCCTTTTATTAGGGCGGTTATAACTTCGAACGGTCACTAAACAAACGCTTATACGTGGAGACGGAGTCCCCGTACTTCATAATCTCCTAAAACACAAACCCCAAATAAAATATCCCACAAAACACCAACCGGTCCAGAAAGTCAGAAGAAACAATCATAGACCACCGGCCAGGATCACACCTCCAGCTAAATCAGGATTCACTACATCCTGGTTTGTTAAACAAACCACAATGGCCTGCTCCCACTCGCCAAGCCAAAATCAAGCACAACTCCATGATATCTGAACAACAACAACAGAAACTGGCTGAAATTCTAGAACGTTAGTGTCACGACCAAAAAAACACACACACACACCCTTCCAATTTGTGAAATATATCCTGTCTCCTGGGATTTTTTTTTTCCTGGAGTGTATAACAGCAACCCATAAACTTTACAAGTCTGGGAGTTTTTCCTGGAAACTCCTGAGAGACGCCGAGGGTAGGCGACAGAGCGAGTGAAATAAAAAATTCTCCTCTTTTTGGCAAGAAAAATAAAAGGGGCTGGAAGACAAAGAGATTTCGTGGAAGTAACGGAAACCCCCATCTAGGTAGTCCTTGACCTGACCAGAAGGACCCCAAAATTTAGGTTGCTAAATGAGATGTTTGTTAAGTGAGTTTTGCCCCGTTTTGCTACCTTTCTGGCCACCATTGTTAAGCGAATCCATGCGGACGTTAAGTGAGTAACGGGGTTGTGAAGTGAATCTGGCTTCCCCCTGTTGCCTTTGTTTGTGAGAAGATCGCAAAAGGGGATCATGTGAACCCGGGACGCTGCAACGGTCATAAATAAGAGTCAGTTGGCCAGAGTCTGAATTTTGATCAGTCTTATTGTGCTGAGATCACCCAGGAATAAACGCAGTAAACAGTGGTTTGTATTAAATGGTGGTTTATCTTACACTATCTACAATATCATACACCAGGAACAATATACACACACGTGCTAATACAGCAGGAGC
>NW_015397082.1:0-1184 GCF_001527695.2 Protobothrops mucrosquamatus
CCCTCCCTCTTTCCCTTCCTGTATAAACTTTCCTTGAAATTTCAACTTGGAAAATATTGAAAGGTATGATTCTATTTTTCAGAAAATGATAACAACAGTATTATGTTCAGGTTGGTCCTTAATTTTATTACAGGAGCAACATTAACCACTCTTTAAATGTCACACTTCTCAGGGTCTGTGAAGAAAACTTGTTAAGTCAGCTTAATAAAATTTTAGGACAGAAAAAAATATGTAAAAAAAACAACTTCCCGGAAAGGTAGCTTTGCTGCGTTTAGTTTATCTGTCACAAGGTGGTAGTATTTCCTTATAATATTATTTTGTGACTGATAGAAATGAGTACTATAAGAGTTTTGGTATGGAAGTTTAGTATGGTTGTTTTCGGTGTCTTGCATGGTAAATTAAAACAGCCTTCCCTAAATAGGTGCTTTTCAGATTGAATAGTTATTCTTATAATTCTTACCAGCATGGCTAAAGGTGGAAAAATAACTTGAGTTCATCAAGTCTTTAATAAAGGATGGGAAGACCAAAGTTTCCCAGGACATGCTCCAACAAAATAAAAATAATAGTTAAAGGAAAGGACAAATCCAAATACAGGTAATCCTCAAGTTATGACTGTAATTGAACCTAGCAATTGCGGTCATAATTCATGATGGTTATAAAGCAGGTCACCACATCATTAAGAGAACGCAGCAGTTGTTAAGCATATGCCACAGTCTTTAAGCAAATACTTTGTTTGCAACAGGAGTTGGTTTTTTTTTGCCAGAAACCAGAAGTAAACACCGGTTTCTGGCAAAACAAGGGTAAATCGTAGTCACATGACCGTGAGGCACCGCAAATGGCCATAAATGCAGGCTGGTTCCTAAGCACCAAAAATGCAGTCATGTGACCCTGGGTGTCAACATCAGAACTTCAAAAGAGGATTGTAAGTAGCTTTTGGGTGGTCCGTTATAACTTTGAATGGTCGCTAAGCAACCAATCATAAATTGAGTGTTGTGTTCTTTGTATTCCCCCCCCTTAATCCCCTATGCATATCCTGATCACCCATTAAGGGTGATTGCCCTTCACCATTGATCGCCCATTAAGGGTGATTGCCCTTCACCATTGATCGCCCATTAAGGGTGATTGCCCTTCTCCATCTGCATACAGTTTCATGCCCGTTGCTGGTTGGCTAACTAGCAACAGGG
>NW_015397082.1:5012-7637 GCF_001527695.2 Protobothrops mucrosquamatus
CCCCCCCCTTAATCCCCTATGCATATCCTGATCACCCATTAAGGGTGATTGCCCTTCACCATTGATCGCCCATTAAGGGTGATTGCCCTTCACCATTGATCGCCCATTAAGGGTGATTGCCCTTCTCCATCTGCATACAGTTTCATGCCCGTTGCTGGTTGGCTAACTAGCAACAGGGTCTTGCCAGCCAATGGAATTGCGTGATTACAAGCCAGGGGAATCCCATAAAAGAGGGCTCCCCTGGCCCAGAGAGCCAGTCCGGATTTACTTTATGCCTTGCCAATAAACCAAGAGCTGACTGTCACTCGACTCGTGTCTTACTGCCTGCGCGATCTAACATTGAGGACTACCTGTGCCCAAAGCAATGACAAAGACTAGCAATGTAGGATTTTTCTTACAGCATAGCACATCTCTAGCTAAACTAGCTCACTATTATATGATTCAGTGAAGCCTCCTAGAGACTTGACTCCACAGGAGTACAAGCATACCACCTGTCTGTAGCTCCTTGTTGGCAACCTACAACTGTTCTTCCATCTCTTTCCCAGTTAACAGGGAAGTATCAACTATACAGGTGCAATTCATGCAGTGTGCTAATTCAGGAAGCCCACTGACTGCAAGTGGATATATTCCCATCTTACCCCCCTCACATCGGACCCTTTACCCCGTCTGGAACCTTGCTTGATGCTAAATTGTGAAGCATCATGGAGCAGTAGCCATTGCTAGTTTCTAGGAATTTAGACTGCGAAGCCAGGTAATAGCAACTGAAGGCATATTGGGATTACTATAATATCTTTTGCACTCCTGACAAGGTTGCCCTTAAGTACTGCTTGCGGAGTTCTTGGTGCTCTCTGAGTTTGGTTGTTTGCTTGATGACATTTTATTACTCGATTAGGCAAAATTATAATCACTTGTTTAAACAGGGGTGGCAATTTTTGAGGTGGAAATAGTACTTCTTTGCAGGAAGATGAAGCACAAAGCCTGGTCTCTGTGGATGATGATCATCACACTGACATCAGGATCACCGATACCTTCTGTGCAGGCAGAGCCTTCTTCTGCCTCAGTAAACAGATTATTTACAAGATCTTGGATCCCCCAAAGCAGATGCTGCCTTACCGTGCTATTGAAAGATAGAGCAGCAGAAGGTAAGGCTCTGAAGCTCATTTGAAAATAAAAGATTGTGGGGAGCAAAGGGAAGGTAAATCGCATGGTCTCACTGATCCTGTGACCATCGTGCCAGATTATTTGGATCCTGAAACAATATTTAGTTTATTTATTAGATTTTTTTTATCCTGCCTTTATTGCTTTATAAGTAGCGCAAGATGGCAAACTCCTTCCTTTTCCTCTTTTACCCACAACAGCAACAACAAGCCTGTGAGGTAGGTTGAGGTGAGAGAGAGTGACTGGCCCAAAGTCACTCAGCCAGCTTTCATGCCTAAAACAGGACTAGAACTCAGACTCTCCTGGTTTCTAGGCAGCACTTTAACCACTACACTAACTGGTTCTGTGTGTGCGCACGCATGTGTGTATAAGGCATAGGACATCCATAGATTCCCGTTAGCAAGGGTGAATTCTGACATTCATTTTCTTTCACAGCAAGCAATGTAGCTCCTCCTGAAAACTCATAGGGACCTAATGATTGAAACCGAATGTTCAGTTCACTGCATATGATGTGGTAAAATAGTAACATAACACTTGTACATGAAAGACAACTGTGAGTTTCTAGATTTCAGTCTAGACCCAGGCCTATCCCATAGTGAGAGCCATAGAAACATTTCAAAAACATTGAGAAAGAGAATACAATTCTAAACGTATCATTTTAATGATAACGCTGTTGGCCTACTGCCCACTTAAGAGTGGTTTTATTCGTCTGCAAAATTTTAATTCTGTGGTAAAGATTTTTGTTGTTGTTGTTCAATCTTGTCTGATTCTCGGAGACTGCCTGGACAAGTCCTTGCAATTTTGGGGGCAAGGTTTTTCAGAAGTGGTTTGCCATTGCTTCCTTCCTAGGGCTGAGAGAAAGGGACTGGCTCCAAGGTCAACAACTCAGTTTTCGCCCAAGGCCAGACTAGAACTCATTGTCTCCCAGTTTATAGCCTGGTCCCTTAACTACCACACCAAACTGGGTCTTGGTGAAGAAATTACATTCTTGCAAAAATGCCATTGATGTAATACACTTGTGTGGAAATCCAGTCGATAAGCAACATACCATCCTATATTTGGTAAAAGGTAAAAGATGTTTGCTGTGAGTTCTTAATGTTAAAAATGCAAACGAAACCAACAATAAAAAAATAAATAAAAATTTTAAAACACCAGTCAACTGCATTTTTCTGCGAGAATTGCCCTTAGTTTCTCGAGACAGCTCTGCTATGCCCAGGAGAACATTGAGAAGACCACATTTTGTTTTGTCTACATCACATGCAATGGACAATTCTCAGAGATTTATATTTAGCTTGTTATTATTATTACAGCTTTAAAGATGGACATAAATCACTGTGCAAGATGGATAAATCAACTAAAATTATTCACTTGCTCCTATTTTTATTTGGAGAATGGAAGGCAAGTGATTCAAATATGACCAAAACGTTTGAGGAAAGGGGCCTGAAATAGGTGGGGTGGAAGATGGGC
>NW_015397083.1:0-2999 GCF_001527695.2 Protobothrops mucrosquamatus
ATGTCATCATCACCCACATGAAATAGCATATTTACTTCTCTGTTGTATCTTTCTAAGAATATCATAAGCCAAAGGATGCATAATTCTCTTCCATATTGCTCTCTATAGGCTAAAGTTCCAAGAAAAGATGGCAAGTATTTGGCTAAGAGTTTATTTTTTTTAACTTTTAAATCTCCATGTGACCTTAGTTTTAAACGTGTTCCCTCATATTTGATTCCCTAGCAGGTTTTCTGCTAATAAGAACAGTCTCTTTAAGTTCCATGGTCTATGGAGAACAAGCTGACTTCTGTTAAAAATATACCTCCCTTGCTGCTGTCCTAATTCTGTGCAATTTTTCTTCTGAAGGAGCTTGTATGATTTCAGAGCAAATGTTACTGCTTTTTCTCTTAGGGCAGGGGTGTCAAACTCAATTTCATTGAGGGCTGCATCAGCATTGCGGTTGCTCTCAGGGGGCCGGGCGGGTGTGGCCAGGATGGGTGCGGCCTACTGGGTGGGCGTGGATGGAGTGAGTGTGGCCTACTGGGTGGGTGTGGCCAGCTCTACACCGTTCGGGTCAAGGGTGCCTGGGGGGGGCTGGGCAGGAATGGGACAGATCTGAGGGTCTCTGGCAGAAGGTGGTGGGACCAGGGCAAGTGCCAAGGCATGGTCCACTGGAGGAGCCTCACTGTTCCTCTCAGGCCATGTTGGGGGGGGGGGCTTATGGAGCTAAGACTGAATGCCTTTCAGCATAGATGGCCACCACAAAATTGTACATTGGCTCCCGGCCGGCCAGGGCCAAGGCAGAGGGGGCCTTTCCCTCACTGTTTCCAGGATGGCTTCGCGGGCCACATGAAACCACTTCACGGGCCGCATCCGGACCCCGGGCCTTGTGTTTGACATGTCTGTCTTAGGGCAACATTCTGATTCTGAAGGAAGTAGTCCTACTATTTTTATTATAGCTTAGACCTGCAAGTCTGTGTGTTGCATTTTATGAATTGTGTAAATAATTTGAATTAATCCCCCCAAAATAGTTCCCTATATGAAGCTGTATTGCAGCACCTCTCCAAATCTTCATTAAAAAAGAAGAGTCCGGTGGAAATTAGGAAAAGGGCTGAATACAGCAATTCTCTCTTGCCTTTGAATGTCCATGCAACTGTGCCAGCAACAAGGAACTTTTCATTTTGAAAATGCAGAAAGTGTGTACCGTTTTGAATGAAAGTTGTTGAATAAACCACAGGATCTCCTCCCTCTCGCAATCTTTTATCTTTAAAAAGCTTATTTTTTTGTCTCTGCAGCCTTTTGTGTAAATCAAACCCCTTTCTCTGGAGCACCAACATTTGGCTCTTGCCTGCCCTCTTCTGGTTTTCAAGCCTTATTATATCTCCTAAATCGGAGGTCCCCAACCTTTGGGGCACCAGGGACCGGTTCCCTGGAGAAGTTTTTCCGCCGACCCGGTGGATGCATGATTTTGTGTGCTGCCTGCATCTCACAGATGGGGCTTTGCTTGTTTGTGTGGACTGGTTGCTAGTAGTTCTAGGTTGCTTCTCTCCTTGATTAGTTTCCATCCGTTGCTTCTTGTCCTGCCTTCAGGTGCTTTGGAGAATAGCTTGACTCCCTCTTCTTTGTGGCAGCCCCTGAGATATTGGAACACTCTATCATGTCACCCCTAGTCCTTCTCTTCATTAAACTAGACATACCCAATTCAAGCAACTGTTCTTGATATGTTTTAGCCTAAAGAGAAGCAGATTACTTGGTATCTGTGCACTGGTGTCAGTTGGAAGGATTCAGATTTATTAGGCACTAGGAAAAGATTTGAGTCAAGCAAACCTGTGCTAGAGAGAGGGGTTTTACTTGAACTGAAATGGAACAAAAACTTACAGATATATAACATCCAAAGACTGGTAAAATAACCTTTAAACTAAACCATGAAAGAAAAGTGAATTGGTTTTGGGCAATATCTGATTTGGAAGAGTGTAGTTATGTCCCAAAATACTGTAACAGACAGACCAATGTTAGATGTGAGTTAATTGGTGGACATATTACATGTTTAAAAAGCAAATTATTCACTATTGATTATTTTGAAAGGGGCTGCAAATAAAAATGCCAACATTAGAATGCCTATGTACAAATCCATAGTACAGTGTGCCTGCATCTGGACTACTGAATACTGTCTGGTCACCATGTTTGAAAAAGCAATTAATGGGAGTTGAAAGAGAAACAGAATTCAACCAAAATGCTCAGGTTAGTTGCATGTCTTTTTTCTACAAAAAAACACTGGAATGTTTGGGACTCTTTAGCTGGGGAAAAAAGACGACTTGGGAGGGAAGTGTATATGATTTGTGGAAATTATTGATCAACCCGTTGTTACAGCTACTAACTGATGGCTTTAAAAAGAGATTGATAATCTATCAAAGGCTTTTGGTCTTTAAATTCGATGTTACTTCAAGACTGGTGATAACATGCTTCAACATACAGGTAATCCCCGAGTTATGAAAGTTCCCTTAGCGAACGCTTGAAGTTACAAGGTAAGCACCTCCTAGTGTTTATAAAAAAGTCCCAAAATTACGAATGTTGCACCACGGCAGTCGTTCACCCTTATGAACGACCACAGAGGCACTGCAACATTCACCATGGCTATTCCCTCCCCCTTCCCGCCCCGGGTCTCCCTAGGCCAGGGGTCGGCAAGCTGAAACACTGAAAGAGCCACTTGGACTCGTTTTGCTCACAAAAGAAAAAACTGGGAGCCGCATAATGTGTGCGCACATACGCGCGTGCGCGCACATGCGCACAGAACAGGAGGCTTGATTTAAAGAGTGGACATGAAGGCAAGACTTGCACCGGCTCTGCCTCCTGTCCAGCTCCGTCCTGGCTTCTCCTCCCCTCAGAAAAGACTGCTCTCCCCCCACCTCACGCTCTCCCTCTCTGGGACTTTCTTCTTTCCGCCTTTTGGCGCGAAGGTTCCCAGGGAGCGGAGGGGGAGGCCGACGGGGAGAAGGAGCTGCGAGCTCGCCTATCTCAGC
>NW_015397083.1:5124-7637 GCF_001527695.2 Protobothrops mucrosquamatus
GAGACCGGCCACCCGCGGCTCCTTACCAGGGACACCTTTCCAGCAATCCTCCCGGCCACCACATGCAGTACGAAGAAGGAAAGAGGTTTGTGGGCAGTCCCACAAACCAAAGAAGTTCAGCCAATCAATTCAAACTTCATGAGAAGTTTGAATTGATTGGTTGAACTTTTTTAGTCTCACTTTTTTTTTTTCAGACTGCACATGGTGGCTGAGGACAGGGAGCCGCAGGAGATGGCTGAAAGAGCCGCATGCGGCTCCGGAGCCGCGGGTTGCCGACCCGTGCCCTAGGCATTAGGCCTGTGGATACTCACCTTGCGAAAATCTAGTCTTTGCTTTCTTGGCTGTTTCGCTGCTCCAGGCCTTCGGTGCGTTTGCAGAGGATGGAAGCCTACAGTACCGCAAAATCATGCGAGATCAGTGGTGCGAGATCTCACACTACTGATCTCGTGTGATCTCAGAGTACTTTGGCCTCTGTTCTCTGTAAACGGAGGCCTGGACGAGAGTTGCGGCAAAAGGCTTTGCAAATGGAGGCAAGGGCTAAAACATTGAAGCCTTCCCTCTGTTTGCAAAGTCTTTTGGCATCTTTGCAAAAAACCTCTGCTGCAGAGTATAGAGCTCTGGGTTGACGCATGTGTCATCCCTGGCCTCTGTATCACCAGCAGAGGCCTTTAGGAGAGGCCTCTGCCACCCAGAATGGAGATCGGGAGTGGCGGCCGCTTGGCTCCGGAGGTCTGTTCTTGGCGGTGGAGGCCTCCTCCAGGATAAACACTTTAGGGCCAGAGGCCGAAAGCTTCTGGGGGCCATGGTCTCGTGCTCAGGCACCTATCCGCTTTTGCAGAGAATGGGTACCTGACTTCCCACAACATCAGGGCATCCAGAAGCTTTCAGGCTCTGTGTGAAAACTGTTTGCATGCCAAAAGGTTTGAAGAAACGTGATTTCGTTGTCCCAAACCTCCCTTCAGTGTGCAAACGCTTTTCCGTGCTGAGCCTGGAAGTCTTTGGAGGAGACTCATCAAGGCTGCCCGCCACTCCAGAAGTGGCCGGCAACCCAGTGAGCAGAGAAGCCGAGCAGGGCGCACTCATCCTATTCTTACTCTCCTCTCAGGGGAAGCAGACAAAGAAACAGGCTGGAGAGGAGACAGATCTTCACAAGATAAGTGGCCCAGCATGGCAGGATGGGGGGGGGGAGAGCAATTGTGGGGACCCCAGGGGAGGGAGAATGAGGTATTTCAGTGGGCCGGGGAAGGCCTTGGGTGGTCTGAAGTAGTTGGCATGTTCCATCACGAGGCCTACCATGGCTTTCCCCACCTAGATACCTCATGTTTACTTAACGAGTCACGCATTTGCCCACACATTAAATTAGCGAATGTGTGGCCGAAAGCAGGGAGTTATCGAATTCAAGATACGAGATTCACTCCTATAAATCCTCGAGTTACGAATGGAATGGGCAGGCTCCACTACATTCGTAACTCGAGGACTACCTGTATCACCTGCAAAGGAACAACTGCAGTGTGTGTATATGTGTGCGTGCATCTTTTTCCAGCAAGGACTCCTGAGGCATCTGGTTAGCCACTGTGAAGAAACAAAATGCTGGACTAAACTGGGTTTTGTTCTAATTGGGCATATCTGTTCTAATGTTCCGGAATGTGCTCCTTTATATCAAAGCTCATCAAGAAATTCTAGAATGTCTGTTACTGGTCCTGAACTGGTCCTGACATGAAAGAACAATCTACAGCAGGGGTCCCCAACCCCCGGTCCGTTTCATGCCAGAAACCGGTCCGTGCAAACAAGCGAAGCCCCATCCACAGGATGCAGACAGCATGCAAAAACATGCCCCCCTCCGGTCTGTGGAAAAACCTCTCTCCACGGAACCGATCCCTGGTGCCCCAAAGGTTGGGGGCCACTGATCTACAGTATGCCTGAACCAAAATGTGTTTTGAATGTTTGGTCTATACAGAAAACAACACAAAACTAGTTTACTCAGGATATAGATTGAAATCTGGTTGCTCCATGCCCAACCATTTGGTAAGGTAAAGATGGGGGGAAATCCAAGAGTGTAGCAGCAGCTGAGGGGAGACAGGAAAAGTGTTGGAAAGAATATGGGGCAGGTAGGCCAGTAAAATATGGTCTACTGGACAGGTATTCCTTACTGCTGAGATCATCTAGTATATTGGAGACCATGGCTATAGGAGGGAAGAGAAGGAAAGGCATATGCTGGAAACAGTCACGGCAGCAACACTGGGGTAAATGAGAAGAAAAAGCACTGGGCATACTGGCAAGTAGTATATGTGGTGCTGGGATATTGGCTGTAGCTGAGGAGGAGGAAAAGTTCTGGACGATCAGGGCATGGCAGAGAAGGAAGACGGAAGTGCTGGGAAGATCAGGGCCATGTAGGCTAGTAGAAACTGCCATAGTTGGAGGTGCTTAAGGGAGGTGGGGTGATCGCATTGATACACATGGCTCATGTTGTATTTGCCCTGCAACATTACTTGAAGTTTTGCTTTCTTTCTGAA
>NW_015397084.1:0-1864 GCF_001527695.2 Protobothrops mucrosquamatus
TCTTAATACCACTTTACAATGCCTAAAACGTACAAGGAACGGTTGCTGGAATTGGGTATGTCTAGTTTATCGAAGAGAAGGACGAGGGGGGACATGAGAGCAGGGTTCCAGTATCTCAGGGGCTGCCCCAAAGAAGAGGGAGTCAAGCTGTTCTCCAAGGCGCCTGAAGGCAGGACAAGAAGCAACGGATGGAAACTAATCAAGGAGAGAAGCAACCTAGAACTAAGGAGAAACTTCCTGACAGTTAGAACAATTAACCAGTGGAACAACCTGCCTCCAGAAGCGGTGAACACTGGAAGTTTTTAAGAAGAGACTGGACAGCCATTTGTCCGAAATGGTATAGGGTTTCCTGCTTGAGCGGGGGTTGGACTAGATAACCTCCAAGGTCCCTTCCAACTTTACTATTATTATTATATACTCTCCTCCAGGGGGGCTCCTGGTGAGGAGGGGGTCATGGGGGGAGGCGAGGCTGGGGAAACGGCACGTGTGCCCACAGAGAGGGCTCCGAGTGCCACCTCTGGCACCTGTGCCATAGGTTCACCACCACTGGTATAGGGTTTCCTGCCTGAGCAGGGGGTTGGACTAGATGACCTCCAAGGTCCCTTCCAACTTTATTATTATTGTTCTTCCTTATTTATTCTTCCTTCCTTTCCCCTGTGCTTTTCTATTATCCCAGAACTCTTTTGCACAGAATGGCCGGGAGTTTTGCACGTGCTCAGAGGCAGGCGAGGGTCTGTTAAATATTTAAGGACACTGGGCTTTTTTCCCCCCTGTTTCTGAGATGGATAACGGATCGCTCGAATCTACCTAAGTTGGGGCAAATGGGAAGGGGTCGGCTTGTGAGGATCCACCCCTCCGGAGCCTGCGTAGAACTAGAACTCTCTGGAAAGCCAGGAGGCGTCAGAACGGTTTCCTCCTTTTGAAATCTGCAACTGATAGCCATGCATACGTGCACACGTGCAGGGATACATGACCTACCATGACCCCCTACGTCAGTGGTTCTCAACCTGTGGGTCGGGACCCCATTTGGGGTCGATCGACCATTTCATGGGGGTCGCCAAGCAAGGCTGTCCGCCATTTTTTTGTCCGCCATTTTTTTTGTCCACCATTTTTTTCCCCTTTTCCGGCGGGTGCCTTACCTCCCTTGGGCTGGGCCAGCTGGTGGTCGGCCTGCTCCGTCTCTGCCGCTTGCCAGCTACGCCCCGGCCGGCGCAGGGGGCGGAACCATGCATGCACGGCGCTCCCGGGCAGGGAAAGTCCTCGACTTACGACCGGTTGGGTAGTCCTCGACTTACGACCGGTTTAGTCCTCAACTTACGACTGGTTTAGTCCTCGACTTACGACCAGTTTAGTCCTCGACTTACGACCGGTTGGGGTCGCGGCATTAAAAAAGTTAAGAACCACTGCCCTACGTGTGTTGCTAACCACGTTAGGGGAGATAGGTTTGGGAACCGAGGTGGTAAGATCCATGCTCTCTTTGGGGGGAAAAAAACCCCAACAAGGACGATTTGGGTGCTCCAGAGGGTGGTCGTAAAAGAGCAATCGTGATTGCACCATCTGGAAATAATCCCTCTTTCAAACCCCAATCTGATGGCCACCCCAGTTGCCATCAGGAAGGAAGACCCAATGGTGCTTAAGCCAAGATAGCTGCACCATGGTGGGCAACCCCGCAGGGCTTCCTGGGGATTGTCCCTCCCCATTCCAGGTTTCCAACCCCTCCACCTCCTTCCTCCTTGGGGGGGGCCTTCCGAGCGCCCAAAGCAAACACGTGAAATACTTGTCAACGTGTGGATCCTTCGCTGCAACGGTCCGAGGAACTCCCGAGTCAGTCTCTTCTGGCTAACCGGGGGGGGGGGGGGGAAAA
>NW_015397084.1:5409-6866 GCF_001527695.2 Protobothrops mucrosquamatus
TTTTGGGCCAGCCATCCTACCAGCCCACAGGCCAATCAGATAAAGGGGATTCCATGATGGATTTTTTTAGGCTGAGGCTGTGGAATTAAGACTGGGATTGAACAAGTGGCTACTTGATCTTCCCTGGCCCCTAAATTCTTTGCTTTGGTGTTGGCCAAGTTTTGAAAAACCCCAAAGGGCCTTTATGCCAAAAGCAGGGTCGGGGTTAGATGGGACCCCCTCCCCAATTGGAAAAACACCGTGCTATCTTGGGGACCTGGTGGCCTAAGTAGGAAGCCCATAAGGCCATTTCTCCTGGTGTAGGAACGTGGTGCCCCATAGATTGCAGCGTGCTTGCCTCCAGCTCGGTCAGGTCTTGATTGATGTTGAGTAAATAAATATGTATGTGGAGTGTAACTTGAGCAGGGTTTCTATATATATTTGATGTACCCCAGCCCGCGTTCTGCTCAGCGCTACACTTATTTGCTGACACATGTGGCTCCATCTGGTTTTAAACTAAGTGAGTCTCTGCACCACCCATATTATTTTTTACAGTAATATGATGGTTGCGAGCCCACAAGTTATGGTGGGCTGTGTTTTTTTTTTATTATTATTAGCTAGAGCAGGGGTGTCGAACTGCCGGCACGCGGGCTGGTTGCATCATACAGAGGCCGCATCCATCCCAGGTATCAGCAGTGCAAAAAAAGTCGCGACACGTCACGTGACACAGCGAATTTGACACCTGTGTGCTAGAGGGACATCCAATGGGACAAGTAAAGAGTGAGGATGGAGTGGGGGTGGTGTCAGCCCGTGTTCCATCTTTATTTTCCTTCCTTCTACCAACTCCTGCCCATTACAATATTGAATACTAGGGCAATCCTGTTTTTCTGAGGGGTCCTTGGTGCTCTCTGAGCTTGGTGGTTTTCTTGGAGACGTTTCACTACCGAACAAGGGAACATCATCAGTGCTAAGAAGGAGGTAGGGTTTGTTCTCATTTTATATTCTAGTGGCTCGCCCTGTTGGTCTTGGTGGAAGCAGCCTTGGTGGAACTGCCTAAGAAACTAACTGTAAACAGTCCAAACAAGGAACCATCAATACTGACAGGGCAAGCCAGTTCTATATAAAGAGAAAGCAAACCCCTCTCTCTTGTAGCACTGATGTTGTTCCCTAGTTGGTTAATGTGACATCATTATCAGTTATTTTACCCATTGATAAATGGGAATGTGCTCCAGTTTGGTAGGGCACATCTCTATAGTTTGAGGCATTGACAGCCTCTCTGTCTCTCTGTCTCTGTCTCTGTCTCTGTCTCTGTCTCTGTCTCTGTCTCTGTCTCTGTCTCTGTCTCTCTCTCTCTCTCTCTCTCTCTCTCTCTCTCTCTCTCTCTCTCTCTCTCTCTCTCTCTCTCTCTCTCTCTCTCTCTCTCTCTCTCTCTCTCTCTCTCTCTCTCTCTCTCTCTCTCTCTCTCTCTCTCTCTCTCT
>NW_015397084.1:15337-20948 GCF_001527695.2 Protobothrops mucrosquamatus
TCCAACCCCTGCTCAAGCAGGAGATCCTATACCATTTCAGACAAGTGACTGCCCAAACTCCTCTTAAAAACCTCCAGCGATGAAGCACCCACAACTTCTGATGGCAAGCAGTTCCAGGGGTTAATTGTTCACAGTTAGCAAGTTTCTCCTTAATTCCAGATTGCTTCTCTCCTTGGTTAGTTTTCATCCATTGTTTTTTTGTCTGGTGCTTTGTGTCTCCAGCCCCCCCCCCCCCCTCTCTCTCCAGTAGATATTCACAAACACCCTGTTTTGCTGGAGTTAAGCCAGCTCGTTCAAAATTAAAAAGAGAATGTTTTCAGTAATTAAGCCATCGATTCCATCTGTAATGACTGTCAACAAGACTCAGTAGCAGAGAAGACGGACACACATCTACTAATTGTCTCCTGTTGTTTTGGAATTCTGCCCTCTTGTACTGATATCCTGATTAGTCTGGTTGAAAATGGCCCCTGCGCTTCGACAAAGAATGCCGTGACAGCCTGAAGCTTATGAAGCTAATCATAAAGGTTTAATTTAGCCTTCTGCTCTCTGCTTTTCTCCATTCACTAACATGCTTTATCCCTCCGTAAAGCCTGGCACAGCAGCGCATTCGCATGGAGGGACCCAGATTGGTCAAATGCTGGGAAGAAGCAATAATCCAAGAAGTAAAGTTAAGCAAGCAATATATCACTTCTCTATGATTAGCTTAATAAGCTTCAGGCTGTCACTGCACCCATTGTCTAAACCCCCGGTTTTAGTGGTTTGAAAATGCGGATGGAGACCACCTTCTGTTTTTGTTGCTAAGTTGTTAAGTCGCTAAGTTGTGTCTGACTCTTCACCACCCCATGGATCATAGCACACCCGGATCCCCCGTCCTCCACCGTCTCCTGGAGTTTGCCCAAATTCATGTTTGTTGCATCAATGACCATCTAACCATCTCCTCCTCTGCCGTCCCTTTCTTCTTTTGCTTTCCATCTTTCCCATGTCACTTCTCTTCTCATTTGGTGGCCAAAGTCTTTTGAGTGTCAGATTCAAAAATCAGTCCTTCCAAAGAACAGGCAGTGTCTTCATTTACTTTGTCTACAAGCTCATTTCTGGTGGCAAGCAACTCTTAACGGGAGATGCAATGTTCTCGAGAACTTCGTGGTGACCTCAAAGGCAAGTTCCACTAAAGTACGAATCATTTGATGTTTTGGTTATGCTTCTCCACTTCAGCTTCTGCAGCTAGCCATTTGAAGCCCGTGAAATGCCTAGAAAACACAGGGTTGATGTTTGCTCACCATGCCATGGATGATTTTATACAACTCCGTTGTGTTTTATTCACATCCAAGCCAAAATGTCTCAAACATCCTAACTTTTTTTCTCAGAAACAAGGGCCTCAAGTCTTTGATCAGTTTGGTCTCCGTCTCCACTTTTTCCATCTCTCCCTCTCTGCTAGGAATGTTACATTCCTGTTTATCTGCCACAAGCAAAACACTCCCTATTATTCTAGCTGTAGATGTCTCCTTGATTTATCAAGGAGCATTATAATTTGGCAGTTCCCTACATTCAACCCCTTTCCTAATGAATTCTTCTATAGATTTCACTCGTGCATGGAAAAAATGTGTTTCCAGTATGCAAGATACCGGATACTTTGAGCCTTAATGTTTCCTTGAATTTTGGAAATAACTTCTGAACATTTATTTGTATCCAACCTGAATTATTTTTACAAAGAACTCAAGGTGGTAAAGGTATACAACACACCTTCCTCCTCCAGGCTGGGTTTCATGCTTGAGGCAGGACTAGAACTAACCATCTCTTGGTGATTGGCCTATAGTCACCCAGCTGGCTTTCATGCCTAACGCAGGATTAGAACTCACCATCTCCCACTTGCTAGCCCGGTGCCTTAACCATTAGACCAGGGGTAGGCAACCTTGGCTCTTTTATGACTCGTGGACTTCAACTCCCAGAATCCCTGAGCCAGCCATGCTGAGGGGAAAGGGAGAGGTTTCCAAGCTGAGCCATGGCTGACTCAGGAATTCTGGGAGTTGAAGTCCACGAGTCATAAAAGAGCCAAGGTTGCCTACCCCTGCATTAGACCAACTAGCTCTTGAAATTCCTATTTTGAATAGCTTGAAATAATAATTCTTATTTTGAATAGCATGGAATAACATTTTTTAGAAATACCTTTCCTTCCAACCAACCTGGTCCATGTTCTCCATAAATAGAACATAGAATAACAGGATTGGAAGGGACCTTGGAGGTCTTCTAGTCCAATCCTTTGCTCATGGCATGAGATCCTATACCATTCTGGACGAATGGCTTCCAGTTTCTTGTTGAAAACCTCCAGTGATGGAGCACCCACAACTTCCAGAGGTAAACCTTTTCACTGATTGATTGTTTCCACTGTCAGGAAATTTCTCTTTAGTTCTCTCCTTGGTTAGTTTCCCTCCATTGTTTCTTGTCCTGGTTTCAGATGCTTTGGAGAATAGGTTGACACCACCACCCCTCTTCTCTGTGATTGTAATTGATTTCCACATTCTGAAAACACGTTAATTGTGAATCGTTCTTAAAAAGGGTAAATGATTTAATGGATAGTGATAGTCAGGGCAAGAACAGCAAGCCATCACAGCAAGCCATCTCTATGGCCAACACCCATATTCAAAGTTTAAACAATTAACCAGTGGAACAACCTGCCTCCAGAAGCGGTGAATGCTCCAACACTGGAAGTTTTTAAGAAGAGACTGGACAGCCATTTGTCCGAAATGGTATAGGGTTTCCTGCCTGAGCAGGGGGTTGGACTAGATGATCTTCAAGGTCCCTTCCAACTTTACTATTATTATTATTATTATTATTATTATTATTATTATTATTAAATCTCTCTGCAAAACAATCTTTAAACACCCTGTCCTCAGTCCATCATCATCTGTGTCCCCAATCTAGAATCCTAACTGAAAAAGAGAACATGGACAACATTCAATTCCTCATATTCCTGCCCCCCTTTTTTAAAAAAGGCCTCTGAATATGATTTCCCTGTAAAGGGCTGAATATTCTTTAATCAATCAGAAGCCAAGACTGGAATTGGATAAAGGTGAAACCAATGTGTCAAAGCAATAATATCCAATTAGCAGCATGACACAACGTCTCAAAATGAAGCTACTGATCACGCTGGTACCCAGGACGTTGGTGCACACCTCAACAGATCAGTCTCATCTTCACATTCTCGTTCCCCATCAAAATACTTTTATTTGCAATTCAGCTTTAAGAATAAAAGCATCCGTTAATTTGGGAGTCCTTTTATCTCTCTTCTGAGAGGGGAAAACATCTTCAGGGCCATTTTGTAAAGATCCAGCATGTTGGTGTCTTTTTTTTTTTTTTTTAATTGCAACATCTACAAGGAAAGGAAAAAATTTGCAGACGATACCGATAAGATTGAACAACACTGTGGTAAGATTGAACAACACTGAACTGTATCTAGTTTTTATAAACAAATATAAAACAACAGACTCTGCGTGTTGAGATTTTCATTAAACTCTCCAGTCTGAGCCCCCCAAAAAAAAGAAACTAAAATCCCAGTGGGACAAGCCTACATTTTCTTCAGAAGTGGGATGGGACGAGGCATTCTACAGAGCAAATATACCCGTGCAAATTGCAAAACACTTGGAGGCAGGCGTCAGTCGTAAAGCTTCAGCGGTTTTTTTTTTTTAAGCAATCACGGTTAATATGTCCTATTTTCTGTTTATTCCTCAGGATTGTGGCCCTTTCTTTTTGTTGTTGTTTACAGATTTTTCTTTTTGAATCCAGATATAGTTAACTACAAATTAACTACAGCCATTGACCTCAATCGTGGTTAATACTTGCTAATGGCTTGATGTAAATCCCACCCACCCTGTCAGCATCACCCAGAACAGGGGTAGGCAACCTTGGCTCTTTTATGACTCGTGGACTTCAACTCCCAGAATTCCTGAGCCAGCATGGCTCAGCTTGGAAACCTCTCCCTTTTCCCTCAGCGTGGCTGGCTCAGGAATTCTGGGAGTTGAAGTCCAAGAGTCATAAAAGAGCCGAGGTTGCCTATCCCTGGCCTAGGCCTAGGCCGCTTTCTGACTCGTGGACTTCAACTCCCAGAATTCCTCAGCCAGCATGGCTCAGCTTGGAAACCCTTTCCCTTTCTCCTCAGCACAGCTGGCTCAGGAATTCTGGGAGTTGAAGTCCACAAGTCATAAAAGAGCCAAGGTTGCCTACCCCTGACCCAGAAGAAAGTCATTACGATGTCATGTCATTCTCACGAGGCCTTTGATCTTGAATTTACAAAGAAAAGTCTGCTGGGTAATTTAAAAACAGGAGGGACTCTCTCACACCTTAAGAAACAAGGGGGGGGGGAAGACCCCAAACCATGGTCAGCTTGTTTTAATATAAGTCTTTACTTACTTTTGTGTGAGACGCGTCTGCCCTCACACAAAACTATCCCTTCTTCCTCCCTCCCCCCCCTGCACCAGGCCGCCAATCCAGAAAGGTTGGGGAATGCTGCATTAACACAACTGATTTGACCCAGTCTACACAATGACAGAACCCATGATAAAGTGCAAGACACGGTGAAATTAAACCCCAAAACGCTGCTTTCCCACAAGTTTCATCAAAGTATATGAAAGTATATGAAAACAATTGGCGTGAAACTCAAATGCTCCACTTAAGCCAGGGGTAGGCAACCTTGGCTCTTTTATGACTCGTGGACTTCAACTCCCAGAATTCCTGAGCCAGCCGTGCTGAGGGGAAAGGGAGAAGTTTCCAAGCTGAGCCATGCTGGCTCAGGAATTCTGGGAGTTGAAGTCCACGAGTCATAGAAGAGCCAAGGTTGCCTACCCCTGACTTAAGCCAAGAAAATGGGGAAACCAAGAAAAACATGGGAAGATAAGGTGCAATCTCACTATCTGGAATTGCATTCATGCCTCCCAAAAAGAGATTTATTATTATTATTCTTGAATAGCCATGTACGAATTGTCTCGTAAGTTTCCAGTTCTCCTAAAATATGTAAACAGGGCAATTTATTTTATTCAGATAAGGTGAAAAATCTAGATTTTTTTTGTCTTATCTAGAAGAGATATTAGAGGATCGATTAAGTAGAATCAAGTCCAGGTTTTGCTCACAGCTAGAAATAAATCTTTCAATCCTTTATCAGCATTTTTACTAAGAAGCTTTTTTTTTAAAAAAAAAACAACAACACCTAAAACTATAGTCACACAAGGAAGACCCAGATTTACCAACATTTAACCTTAAAAGAATGCATTTCAATCCAGTTGATGGAAGTTAGTTTAGCTCTTAAAGTCTCTCGGGCATAAATTGTTTTCCAGGAGGATAATCTATGGCTGGCAGAACTGACCCTCAAAGATTTGGAAGACACTTTACGGTAATAAAATTCCTGCTACGATCCATTATTCACTTAGATTTTTTACAACCGGGATTTGGGAATTAAATCCTCCCTCCGAGATAACTCATCTCCTGACATTGCAGCGGTAAAAACTACAATGTTGAATCGATATTCTGAGTATTGTAACTCAAGTCCCCTCTTCTACAAGGAGAACAGGCTAAGTAGAGTGAAAAGATGAAGAACAACTTGTATTTTCCTCTCTCAGTAGGT
>NW_015397084.1:23227-25656 GCF_001527695.2 Protobothrops mucrosquamatus
GAGGAGGAGGAGGAGGAGGAGGAGGAGGAGGAGGAGGAGGAGGAGGAGGAAGAAGAAGAAGAAGAAGAAGAAGAAGAAGATTGTGGGGACTTTGATCTTCTCTGAGTTTGTTTCCTTGCAGACATTTCATTACCCAACTAAGTAACATCATCCACGCTACAAGGGAGAGGTGTTGCTCTCTGTTGATATACAAGTGGCTTGCCCGGTCAGTGTTAGTGAAAGTGTATTTTTTGTTTCTTGGAGGTTGTTTGATTAGGCTATTGTTTATTGTTTGGTTGTTTGAATTGGTAGGTTCTTGACTGGGTTTTTTGTTCATGGCTTGATTGTTGGTGTACTGTTAATCTTGGTCTTAATCTCTGCTCATCTGGGTGTTGATTTCTGGTGAGATGTTTTGGTCTTTTTGTTTCCTTTTTTACTGTCCCTTTTGAATGGTATGTAGATGTATATAAGCAGAGAGCAAAGCCCTATTCCCTTCTAGCACTGAGGCAGTCACCTAGTTGGGTAATGAAACATCTGCATGGAGAAAGTTAAACTCAGAGGGCACCAAGGGAACCCACAGTTCAACCCTGAGCTCCAACATGGGGAGGGAGAAGGGGGGAGAGGGGAGAGACAGAGAGAGACAGAGAGAGAGAGACAGACGGATAGACAGAGAGACAGAGAGAGAGAGACAGAAAGAGACAGAGAGAGAGACAGACCGATATAGAGACAGAAAGAGAGACAGACAGATAGATATAGAGAGACAGACAGAAAGAGAGACAGACAGAGAGACAGACGGATAGACAGAGAGAGAGAGACAGAGAGAGAGAGACAGAGAGACAGAAAGAGACAGAGAGAGACAGATATAGAGACAGAAAGAGAGACAGACAGATAGATAGAGACAGACAGACAGACAGAGAGAGACAGACAGAGACACACAGAGAGAGAGACAGAAAGAGACAGAGACAGACAGATAGATATAGAGACAGACACACACACACACACACACACACAGAGAGAGAGAGACAGAGACACAGACAGACAGAGAAAGACCAGCAAGTGGGATTTTTTGGGTATAAAAGGAAAATAAAATGCTTATTTGCCAAAGATTCCTTTAAAATGTGCTCAGTTTTGCAACGTCTCTGCACATTAATCAGATAATTCTTCTTCCTCTATCTAGGGCAATTCTAGACAGAGTTCCAGCCTGCAAACTGTGGTCCATTCGGAACTTTTAAACCCCCCAAAAGCCCTTTGAACGAGTTAATTCTGGGTTCAAGAAAGATACGGCTAATCGTAAAAACATATCTTTGTAAGAATGATATCAGCACAATTCAACAGGGAGCTGCCTTCCTTTTGCCAGCGTGTGCCCAGATTTTTATTTAGGATGGAGCGATCTCCCACATTTTTAACCAAGAGTTCAAGGCCACGTAATGTATGCGGCACCCCCTTCTTCAAACTTTTCCCACCAGAAACCCATACTTGAGGAGGTGTGTTGGGTTGGGGGCTAAGGGCAGATTTTGAATCTGGGTATCCCGCTCCCTAATCAAACACCTTAGTGTTGTTCACATCACGTTCTGCTTTACCACACATATTCCCAGAGGGTGATGTAAATGACAAGGCAGCTCACCTGCTCTTTAAGCTCAGCTAGTTGGCTGGACAGCTGCTTGACCAAACTCATGGTGGACTCCAACCTTTCTTGCAGATTCCTGATTTCGTTCTGTTCGTTATCCCCTTCGTTGCTGACCAGGGACATGGCTCTCATCCGGGGAAACCACTCCAAGTTTTTTTCCTGCAGGAGGTCGAAACCAATATAACATTAGCTCAAAGTGTTATCATGAGATTCCTCGGGATCCCAGAGGTTTCTTGAAAGGGAGAAGAACTAAAAAAAAAAAACTTGGGTGGAATCTATTGAAGCAATCTGCACAGGCATCCAATTGAGGTGCAATTGGAGGAATTAAAAGCAGGCAATTTAAGAAGCAAAAGGGAGATTTAAAACAACGCCAAAACGGCACCAGAGGCAACGTCAAAGCATCCCAAACCATAGAAATGGCCCAAAATCTCCTGGTGCTTGCTTGGGATGAAAAAACAGCTACTCTTCCAAAATGATTGTCCCAAAGGTGATTTTTTTTTTCCCCCAAAAGGCAACTGAGTTTTCTTGGTTTGGTCTTTGAAAACGTTTCGCTTCTCATCCAAGAAGCTTCTTCAGTTCTGAAGCAGCTTTTTGGGTGAGAAGTGAAATGCTTTTAAAGGGGAAAAAAATACACACAAAAAAACAAGGAAATCCAATTGCCTTTTGGAAAAAGAAATAAAAAAGCACCTTTGAGACAACCATGACCTGGATGATTGAGAATCTCCATGGACATTTCCAAAATGATGGTTTATTTGTAAGCAGAGGTGTCTGGTACAAACTGAAGTGACTAGATTTATTAAGATTACCGTAGATTGACAGGATT
>NW_015397084.1:28190-30863 GCF_001527695.2 Protobothrops mucrosquamatus
CTATCTATCTATCTATCTATCTATCTATCTATCTATCTGTGGACAGTATCTATCTATCTGTCTGTCTGTCTGTCTGTCTATCTATCTGTGGACAGTATCTATCTATCTATCTATCTATCTATCTATCTATCTATCTATCTATCTATCTATCTATCTATCTATCTATCTATCTATCTATCTGTGGACAGTATCTATCTATCTATCTATCTATCTATCATCATCATCATCATCATCATTATATGTGGACTCTCTCTCTCTCTCTCTCTCTCTCTCTCATAGGTTAGCCCCCCTTCTTTGTGGCAGCCCCTCAAATATTGGAAGACTGCTATCACGTCACCCCAAGTCCTTCTTTTAATTAAACTAGACATACCCAATTAACTCCTGCAACTGTTCTTCATATGTTTTAGCCTCCAATCCCCTATTCATCTTTGTTGCTCTTCTCTGTACTTTTTCTAGAATCTCAACACATTTTTACATCGTGGCAATCAGAACTAGATGCAGTATTCCAAGTGTGGCCTTACCAAGGCATTGTAAAGTAATATTAACACTTCACGTGATCTGGATTCTATCCCTCTGTTAATGCAGCCTAGGTCTGCATTGGCTTTTTTGACAGCTGCAGCACACGGCTGGCTCATATTTAAGTGGTTTTCCACTAGGACTCTTAAGATCCCTCTGGCAGTTATTACTATTGAGCTAGGTACCACCTATTCTATACCTGTGCATTTGGTTTTTCTTGACTAAATGTAAAACTTTAGTTTTCTCTACGTTGAATTTCATTTTGTTAGATAGGGCCCAGTGTTCAAGTCTGTCAAGATCCTTCTGTATCTTAAGCATATCTTCCGGGGTGTTGGCTATTCCCCCCAAGCTTGGGTCACCTGCCAATTTGATGAGTTCCTCTTCTGCTATCTAAATTGTTCATGAAGATATTGAAGAGTGCGTGGTTTGTTTGTTTGGTTTTTTTGCTGTCAAATCTTTTTAAATGCCACTTCTTAACCTTCCTGGGCTCCCCGCTTACTTATATCACAAAGGTTATTGATCCTTCCCATAATTTTTGGCTCCATTTAGTGAGTGACAGCTCTCTTCAGCTAGGAATCAATTAATCATGTGATGAAGGACATGATGTCAATTGTCCCATGGACATCCTGTGTGTGTGTGCATTAACCTGAATACTCAATAAAGTAGGCTGAGCTCAAGGAGAAATATTGGGCTAATCAGAAATCTTGCATTTGCACTGCTTTCTCAGATACGTCTGTAGAATTCTTGATCAGGGACAGTAAGTGGGATTTATTTATTTATTTTTAACTCCTTCATTACAATATTTTTCAAAACTTTCAAAACTTTTTATCAGTTGATGGGTAATGTCATTATGTTCTCATGGCGACAAAGGCTCCATTTTTTAAAAAAATATTATTATGCCAGTGTTTCTCGTGTACATTAGATGGCTTAACATGCCTTTGCAGTTACACATAGTCCTCGACTTACAACAATTTGTTTAATGACCGTTCGAAGTTATAACAGCACTGAAAAAAAGTGACATGATCGTTTTTCACACAACCGTTGCAGTATCCTGGCGGTCACATGATCAAAATCCAGACACTTGACCACTGACTCGTATTTCTGACGGTCGCAGTGTCCCGGGGTCACGTGATCCCCCTTTTGCAACCATCTGACAAATGGGGAAGCCGGATTCTCTTAACAACCGTGTCCCTAACTTGCCAACTGCCGTGATTCACTTAACAACTGTGGCAGGAAAAGTTGTAAAATGGGGCCCATCACAAATACCTCGCTTAGTGACAGAAATTTTGGGCTCAGTTTTGGTCATAAGTCGAGGACTACCAGTGTGCAGATGAAGATATCCTAGGACCTAGAGTTAAGGAGGAATATGTTCCAGATGTGCCTGAAAGGACCAACGTTGTGCATCACAATCAACGCCAAAATGGGACTTACCGCAATCATTTGGGCCACGTAACTTTCGGGTCCAGTATATTCCGTTGGGTCTTTCACTCTGACCAGAACGATAAAATATAGATAGTGCCACATGTTGTGTTCTGACTTGATGTGTTCCTCGAATGAAACCGTCTTGTTGTCAAACTTATCCCGCTCCAGCCCTGTGAAAAAAGGAGAATTTCCCACAAACCTATTCGTACATTAAAGCAGGAGGCCCCAACGTTGCATCTGGTGGACTTCAATTCCCAGAATTCCTCAGCCAGCCCTGGCTGGCTGAGGAATTCTGGGAGTTGAAGTCCACAAGTCTTAAAGTTGCCAAGGTTGGAGACCTTTGCATTAAAGCTTCCTTAAGGAACGAGTAGACAAAAATCCTACAACCGGTAGTCCTCAACTTACCCTAATTCATTTAGTGACCGTTCAAAGTCACAACAACACTGAAAAGAGTGACTTATGATCATTTTTCACCCTCTGTGTTCACATGATGAAAATATGGACGCTTGGCAACTGACTCGTATTTATGACAGCTGCAGTGACCCGGGGACACGTGATCCCCTTTTGCGGCCTTCTGACAAGCCAAATCCAGGGGGAAGCCGGATTCACTTAACCACCGTGTAACTAACTTAACATCTGGATTGATTCACTTAGTAGCTACGGCAAGAAAAGTCGTAAAATGGGGCAAAATCCATTTAACAAATGTGTCCCTCAGTAACAGAACTTTTGGGCTCC
>NW_015397085.1:0-2982 GCF_001527695.2 Protobothrops mucrosquamatus
GGAAAAAAGAAATAGGCAAAAATAGAAGCATGGTATCAATGTATTACTCCTGCAGTTTCTCTGCAGGAGATCCAGCACCATCCCAGGTTGAACAGAGAGAACAATACCCCATGTGGTTCATTACTAATGACATCATACTCTTTTATGAATGGTAGTGTCATTTGCAGTAAACCACACAGGGTATCACTAGTTTCACACTGACTGTGAGAACTACCAGGAGCTGCAGAAATTCTTCCCTTGGACACGTTATTCATTATTATGTTATCTAAGAACTGAATATAGTACTCCTTCCTTTATTTTTTCCCTACTCTAGCAAAGTTGTTTTGGCTAAAAGAGAGCAATTTGTCATTCAGTGAGCTCATAAAGGTGGACTTGAACTCAAACCTTTGCCACCCTAAGTCCAATACTTATAACCATCCTCCTCACTGTACCTTCTCATTGTAATGGTCTGGAGATAATAATACTAATAGAGTTGGAAGGTCTTCTAGTCCAACCTCCTGCTCAGGCCAGAAACCCTATACCATTTCAGACAAATAGTTGTCCAGTATCTTCTTAAAAACTTCCAGTGTTGGAGCACCCACAACTTCTGGAAGCAAGTTGTTCCACGGATTGTTCTGTCAGGCAATTTCTCCTTAATTCTAGGTTGCTTCTTTCTTTGATTAGTTTCCATCCATTGCTTCTTGTCCTGCCTTAAGGTACTTTGGAGAATAGCTTGACTCCCTCTTCTTTGGGGCAACCCTTGAGATATTGGAAGACTGCTATCATGTCATCCCTCATCCTTCTCTTCATTAAACTAGACATACCCAATTCCAGCAACCGTTCCTTATATGTTTTAGCCTCCAGTCCCCTAACCATCTTTGTTGCTCTTCTCTGCATTCTTTCTAGAGTCTCAACATCTTTTTTACATTGTGACCAAAACTGGATGCAGTATTCCAAGTGTGGCCCTACCAAGGCATTGTAAAGTGGCATTAATTCTTCACGTGATCTTGATTCTATCCCTCTGTTAATGCAGCCTAGCACTGTGTTGGCTTTTTTGGCAGCTGCAGCACACTGCTGGCTCATATTTAAGTGATTGTCCACTAGGACTCCAAGATCCCTTTCATAGTTACTGCTATTGAGCAAGGTAGCACCTATACTGTACCTGTACGTTTGGTTTTTCTTGCTGATGTCTGATAGGTGTTAGTATTTTTATTATAGTTAGAGGAATATTGTCGATTTCATTCTTTGTATGAGACAGCCAACTTAATAAAGCTATTCTTATCCATTTTGTAGATTTTGAGGGCTCCATGGAGAAGTGATCAATAGCTATGACCTCTTTATGAATCGCCTTTTGTAGTTCACCATTTCTAACAAGAAACAAGGAATTCCACTTCTGTAGAGACCAACAATGAGGGAAGCATAAGGAAGAAGCTGACTGAGGAGCTGGAGAGCTATTTATAGTCAATGTACAGGTAGTCCTTGACTTAACAACCATTCATTTAGCAACCAAAATTACAACAGCTCTGAAAAGAGTGCTTACAATGAATACTCACACTTACCCCACAGCCCTGTGATCAAAATTCAGGGGCCTGGCAATTTGCAGGTATTGACAATGGTTTCAGTGTCCTAGATCACATGATTGCCATTTGCAACCTTCCCAGCCAGCTTCTGACAAGCCAAGTCAATGGAGGAAACTCAATTTGCTTAATGACTGCATGATTCACTTAACTACAACAATCCACTTAACAACAGGTCGTAAAATCGGGCATGAATCACTTAAATCTACTTTGTTTAACAATAGAAATTCTGGTCCAGTTGTGGTCAAAAGTCAAAGACTGCCTGTAATTAGTGTTGGATCTTACTGACTAATGATCTGACACAGCATTAAACAGCTTTTATATGTAGGGTAACCATAATACTTTTGCCCACCGCATAATCTGGAATCATTCTAGGGCAGTGTTTCTTAATCCTGACATCTTCAAGAGGGGTGGACCTCAACTCCCAGAATTCCCTAGTTGGTGCATGCTGGCTAGGGGATTCTGTGAGTTGAAGTCCAGCCCTCTTCAAGTGCCAAAAGTTGAGAAACACTGTTCTAGGGCAGAGGTCCCCAACCTTTTTGGCACCAGGGACCAGTTCTGTGGAGAGAGGTTTTTCCGCGGACCGGAGGGGGCATGATTTGTGTGCTACTTGCATCCCATGGATGGGGATTTGCTTGTTTGTGCGGACCAGTTGCTGGCATGCTGCGGCCCAGTACTGGTCCACGGACTGGGGATTGGGGACCCCTGTTCTAGGGTATATGATAAGTTCCAAGTGAGGTTTGGCCAACACTTCTAGAATCTCAGTGATGCATTACATGAATTGCTTGGGTGTTGTAGAGGAGGAGTCATCTATGAGCCAATAAATCTCTCATGCTGGACACAGTGTCTTTTTTGCCTTAACATATTTTTAAAGGCCCAACACTCACTTTAAAAATGACTTGTGTGATAATTGATTTATCTTTGAGAGTGTGCAAACATGCATTTTTAATAGGGAGTTTATTTTATTTTAAAGATGAATGCAGTGCAATCACTTAATGTCTGGCCCATTTGAACTAACCCCACCCATTTTTTTGGGCTTAATGATACTTAATCATTTCATTATTATTTTATAATTTCATTATTATGCTATAATTTCAAACCCTACCAAAAGTATTGTGTTTGTAGGCTCATGTTTTGCAGCTTGCTTGCTCTTTGCACATATACGCACACACACACACACACACACACACACACAAATGCCCCAGTTGCTATCTTGTGTTTATTAGTTTTGAAAGAAAACTTACCAGAACATAATTGGTTTTAAATTGGTTTTAAATTGTAATTAGAAGTGAAGTAAGTCATAACTCATGTGTTTTGTATTTTTTAATCACAACAAAATTAAGTAGGGTTGATTTGACATTTAGTAATAACTCCTAGATTGGCTGAGCTGTGATCTATCAAGGGAGAGAATACAAGATGTGGGGAA
>NW_015397085.1:4630-7636 GCF_001527695.2 Protobothrops mucrosquamatus
TGGTTGTTTCAGCGGGCAGGACTGGCCTAGGGGTATTTTAAATTGGTTTTAGCCAAATTTTAGTAGAAGCGGCCGATTTAAATATTTATTTTTAATGATTTTTTAAAACTTTGTATTGTATTGTATTAAACTGTTTTTAAACTGGCTGTAAGCCGCCCTGAGTCCTACGGGAGAAGGGCGGGGTATAAATATAATATAAATGAAAAAAAAAAAAAAGTTACAGCCACACTGAAAAAGTGACTTACAATCTGTCTTTGCACTTACAACCATCGCAGCATTCCCATGTGATCAGAATTTGAGCACATACTTACAATGGTTGCAGTGTCACGGAGTCATGCAATCACCATTTTCAACATTCCCAGCCAGCTTCTGACAAGCAAACTCAATGGAGGAAACCAGATGTGTTTAATTGCCATGAGATTCACCTATAACAACTGCAATTATATGTTTAACAATTGTGTCAAACAAGCTTGTAAAATCAGACACAACTCATTAACTAACACCTTGCTTAGCAGTGAAAATTCTGGCCCCAATTCTGGTATTTTTGTCTTCTTTGGAACAACCCCAAATAATTCTGCCCTATCTTCTTCAAAACAGCATTTAAGAGATATGAAGAAACTTGTCATATTTTCTCTTCTTTGGGCTAACTATACCCAATATTACTTTTATGATTTTTCCTATAGGCATCTGACATGTTCTACTTCACCAATGTCCTTCCTAAGAGGTAATAGTAAATGCAATATTCTAGGTGTGAACTGGGCAGTATGAAGTAAATAACAATGACTTCTTTTGATCTTGATACTATAATTTGGTTGATGCAGCCTAAGATTACATTTGATTTTTTTTTTGCAGCTGCATCATATAGTAGGGTCATATTCAGTTTGTAATGAACCATATACTATTCTGATTTTTATCTTACCAACTTGTATGACAGTTTATGGTATCTTATTCCCCTATTTAGAATAACTAGATTCTATGTTACAAGGTATTGAGTGATATTCCAAAATCCCTCTACTTTATTATTATCATTTTCTTTCCTGTATGCAACGTGCATACTAGTCCATATTTAGCAGAAGTCTCCTAATTTTTGATAGAGGGAAGGTCTATTCTATTCCATTTTTCTCCACTTTAATCAAACCATTGTTAAAACACAGGAAAATGAGTTTCATTTCTTTAGCCTCAAACTTTACAAGTATAATTTATAGCCATCTAATTGCTCTGCATATCCCTGTGGAAAAAAAATATCTTCCTACCTTTTGGAGAAGATAGTTGCTTTGCAAGTACAAATGAGATCTTGCTCTTCCTTATTCTTACAGCCTTTCAGACAAGTAGTAGCAGCAATGTTTCCTGGGATTATTTGATCCTCTTTCCTTCCACCCTCATCCGTTATCTCTGACCCTCCTCAGGGGCCTTCTGCAATGAGTAGATTGTGTCCTGCACCACTCCATCTTCCCATGAATCATGTCTTGAACACTTTATTCCTCATTCATATGTTTGTAGGTAGAGCAAAACCTTCCCGAGTGTTTTTTTAACACTTCTTCCTTTGCTACTCCATATCTGTCACTTCTCCTTCTCCTATGAGAACTATGACTAACAGAAACTAAACTCACCTGCCTCAGTTAGTTATCGGCAAAATAAGTACAGATTATTTGGGTTGCATGTTGTCAGCCTCATAAAACCAAGAAAGGCACAGTTGTGATTTTTCCAAGCAGATTTCTTTATTATTCCACTCTTACAGACTAAAGCAAACTACCAACCACTAAAGCAAACTACCAGTTTACTCTGAGAATTAATACAGTATGAAAGTATTGTAAGCCTGGTTGTCTTGCAAAGATAGACAGATATGGAAGGTTACAGTGAATGGATCATGATAATCTTTAACATTTTTCACCCAAAAAGGAAATGTGTCTCGATTACATATCACAGATTTTTGCAATGCAATTTTCAGAACAAAATAAGGCACAGAAAATTGAAATGACCCATGTGTTGAAAAAGTCTGGAAAAAAGGATTATAGGAGAAACTGCTCAAGAAGCATATACTGGATTAAGATATACATATTAGTATAAATTGACATAACACACATGGACATTTTTATATTGACTTTTTTTTTAAAAAAAATTTGCAGATGATATGGATTGAAAAAAACAAGGAAACAGAGATACCTAATTTAGTAAATTCTCCCCTCCTGCCATCAAAAGGGATTTTATATTGTAGGGAAGAAAGGAATTGCATCTATGAGCAGTCTTCTATTCTTACAACCTTTAGATAAAATTCATACTTATTTTATTTATTTATTTATTTATTTGAATTTGTATACCGCTCTATCTCCCTCACGGGACTCAGGGCGGTGGACAGGCGATGATAAAAATCACAATAAATATACTCAAATCTCTATTCTAAAATCAAATTAAATAAAAGGCCTGCTCTAAAATACCCTATATAAAACCTTTACTAAAACATAATTAAAGCTACGCCAGGCCGCCTGCCCGGAATAGATGGGTTTTCAGGGCTCGGCGAAAAAGGCGCAGGTCCACAACTGTACGTACGGATGAGATATAAATGAAACACATAAAATGTCAATCAATATGAAGTAGGTCATCATATTTTGGAATGCCAAGATACATGATGACATTTAGCTAATCATATAAATGAAAAGACATTTATAATAAATTTTAAAATTGCAAAGATATCTCCTACCTAATGTGATAGTTTTAATATAAGATATTGGGTCATACCTTTCTTTTATAATTATGAGGATTAGAGGAATCATTCAAGTTATATAGAACTGGGACTTCACATCTTTTTTAAAAAAATATTTGGTCTTCGGTTCAGTGAATCTACCAGAATCCCATGAATTTAATGCAATTTTTATGAGTCTGAAGAAAATAAACATGATTGTGTGTCTTTTTACGTGGATATTGTTTGGGACAGAGACAGAAGATGGAGGAAGACTTATTACATACAGAGCTAAGCAATAAAAGATGGTTTGAAAATAACATTTTACT
>NW_015397086.1:0-2994 GCF_001527695.2 Protobothrops mucrosquamatus
GACATTATTTTGACAACTAAACTTGGTGAAGGTTACATTCATGTTTAATTCCTCACTTTTAATGGAATGGTATGATTTTTTTTAAAGCATCAAAGCAATATATCTCGTGCTACCTACTTGCGTTGGATTACAATTCCAAAAATTCAAAGTTAGTTCAGCCTTTAATTCTGACAGGAATTGGGAAGAGTGTATTAAGTAAATCAGACTGCTGAAACATCAAGCTATGACTGATAGCCTGCTTGTGCCTCTTTCTTTTCACCAGGTGGTGCTGTTTGACAAAGAATGTGTGTGTGTGTGTGTTTGTGGCATACAAAGATAAGTGTAGCAGAAATCCTACTCTGTGTGCAGGATTGAGAACAAGAAGCAGCAAAGAAAACCCTCTGGAGGGAAAAGGAAATAAACTTGCTACTATCTGGCTGTAATAATTTAACTGCCAAATGATTTATGACATTAGGTAGGTAAGTACGTAGATAGGTAAGCAGGTAGTTTTGCACGTACTATATACCTCTTAGAGAAATAGAGAGAAAGACAGATTTTGAAGTCAATTTCTGGCAACTACACTGCCGTTAATTGACAATTATCATCTATTAGAGAGAGCTGTGATGGTGCAGTGGTTAGAATGCAGTATTGCAGGCTAATTCTGCTGACTTCCAGCAGTTCGATCTTGACCAGCTCAAGGTTGACTCAGCCTTCCGTCCTTCCGAGGTTGGTAAAATGAGGACCCAGATTGTTGGGAGCAATATGCTGACCCTGTAAACCACATAGAGAGGGCTGTGAAATGGTATATAAGTCTAAGTGCTATTGCTATGATCTCTCTCACCTTTCCTCTCTGAGAGAACCATGGGAGAGAGGCTGCCCTATTAACTGACAATGTTTTTGGCCCTAGTTATCAAATATGCCAATGTGTTTTTTTTCTTTTTTATAATTTGCCTTTTTAAAAATTTCCTGAACAGAAAGATAAATTTCCCCAAACATAGCCTCAGGGCTATAAAAGGCTTCCAAGTTCACTGAACAAAGTTTGATATTTGTATTTAATCCTGCATTCCCCTGATCACGTGACCCAGAAAGGAAGCTATTATTAAGGAGTTGGAAAGAATTTCAAGAAGTCATGTTTTCCTTATCCCCTTAATGCAAGTTTTATTGAATATTATTATGCTCTGTTTTTATATGTTTGATTTTATTGTAAATTGCTTCATGGTGCTTTGGTATGTGATATATTAAATAAACAAAAAAGTTATTTTGCTTTAAAAAAACAATGCAGATATTATTTAGAATAATACTGCATTATCAAGACAGTGTATGTTTTGCCTTACAAATAATATATTAATATCAATAGTCATTTTTCCATCAAAGCACAATATTATTTTTCTGCCAAATGTTCACTTAAGCTTCCGGCATCCTTAGCCAGCAAATGAGGATAAGTGAACCAGGGAGAATTGTACTAAACTGATTGAGAGTCATTTGCAGCTGTTCTTTTCCAATTGCTATGGGAAGGAAGAAACGTGAAGAAGTACCTTCTAAGGAATCGGAAATTTACTCAAGGTAGGTTTAAGAATAATAATAATAAAAAAAAACGCGGGAGAAAACTTAAATGCAGTAAATGGTACTGACTTTAGGAATCTTGGGAAGAGTGATTTATGGACAGCAATCTATAGGTTGAGCCTTCACCCCAATTTTCTTCTTTAAAGAGCTAAGGATCCTTTTTGAGAAGCTGCTGATTGGGGGCAAAAATGAAATTGCATGCATGACTTGCACTTGCTTATGTCATCAAAAGTTCTATTATTTCTCCTCTTCCTCTAGTCTCCATTCTTTTTCTGTTTCACTATCTATACAACAAATTGTATCAGTAATATTGCTATAACCAATATGTTTGGTTATATTATATCAGTAATATTGCTATTGCCAATAGTTTAATGCTATGATGTAACACACTATTATTTTTTTTAAAAAATACCGTCTTTGTGTATATTTCAAAAATTGCTCTGAATGAGTGATTCAGTCATGTAAGCCCAGTAGTTAGGATTTCCTTCTTCCATATTTCTTCGGCTTGCCAGATAGGGGAACATTAGAAACACGGTGCACTGAATAGTTAGGCAGATATAAAATTCTAAAATTGGATCCAGACTTACGAGTTGCCCCATTATCGCAACTGGCCAGCAATCTTCTGGAAGTCTATGGAGATTCTCAATCATCCAAGTCATGGTTGTCTCAAAGGTGCTTTTTCAAAAAGCAACTGGACTCTCTTGATTTTTTTTTCCTTTGAAAACATTTAGCTTCTCATCCAAGAAGAACTGAAGAAGCTTCTGGGATAAAACGCAAAATGTTTTCAAAGAAAAAAAACCAAGGAAGTCTGGTTGCCTTTTGGAAAAGCATCTTTGGGACATTCTGGAAGGCAGAAATGGACATTTCCTTTACCAGTCCTCCACTCACTCATTCCACTCACGTTTCTCTGCTCAGCTTTAAAGTACATTTTTCCTCCTTGGGTCAGCTCAAGTGCTCCTGTCCATTTGAGTTAGAGCCCTTCTATTTCCAAAGTTCACTTGCTCTTTTGCAGAGGAAGGCGCTGCTTCTTCAACTGAGCCGCTGCTTATTATATCTGACCTGTCTGACCATTACAGGAAGAAAGTTGCTTGACTATGATGACACCTTGGATTAGATCGTGGGAGGATTACAGCAAAGATGTTTCTGTGAAACAATTGTCCTAAAGATGCTTTTCCAAAAAGCAACCGGACTTTCTTGTGTGTGTTTTTTCTTTGAAAACATTTTGCTTCTCATCCAAGAAGCTTCTTCAGAACTTAGATGAGAAGTGAAACATTTTCAAAGGGGGGAAAAAACCCAAGAAAGTCTAGTTGCCTTTCGGAAAAGCATCTTTGGGACAACCGTGAACTGGATGATTGAGAATCTCCATAGACATCTATGCAACAATTATAATTGGTGCTCCTTTGTCCATGTTCCAATATATCCTCTGAAGAAGATAAACTTTTGCATAACTTC
>NW_015397086.1:6416-7635 GCF_001527695.2 Protobothrops mucrosquamatus
CAAGATAATCTACATTTAGTTACTCTTGAGCTCATGGTTTCAACAGGCACAAGACTGGGACTTCCTAAGAGGTACAACATCATAACCATGGTAAGTGTTCAGTAGGTAGCATCCATAGAATCTGCTAGTGTAACATGCAAATCTTGTAATGATGGGGTTTTGAGTGTGTATGTTACATTCAATAACAAAAATGCAGTAAAGAGCTGTGGTGGTGCGGTGGTTAGAATACAGTATTGCAGGCTAATTGCAGGCTAATTCTCCTGACTGCCAAGGGTTCAATCCTTACCAAGGTTGAATCAGCCTTCCATCCTTCTGAGGTCGGTAAAATGAGAACCCAGATTGTTGGGGGCAATATGCTGGCTCTGTAAACTGCTTAGAGAGCGCTGTAAAGCACCCTGAAGTGGTATATAAGTCTGATCGCTATTGCTAAATAAACATTTTCATTTCACACAGCTTAAGTTATCTAAAACTGAACTGAGCTCCATTCCTGTCTTCAGTGTTGAACATGGAAGATTCTCAAAGTCTACTTGTAGGATGGATGGTGTCTTTAGTAATTTAGTAAAATTTCTGAAAAGCTCAAAATATTGGAGGTGGGGTAGCAGAAATGGACCCAATTGTAGGTGCCATAAGCCTTAACCTTCAAGAAAAGCCTTTCTTTTAGGAACCAGAACTGGCAGAAAAGTACTTGATGCATTGTAGATCACCTTTTCATTTTCAGCTGTTCTCAAGCAAACAAAGCAAGTATTCAAGTCCAGGGTTGAAAAATCACTGAGAATGTATTTTACCCATACCTATTCTGATGGTTTTTTCCCCCCTTGCAAATGTTTCTTTTACTTTTATTCAGGATACTACGCCTTTTTAAATCCTATCACTCAGATATTATTGGATGTGTTCATTCTTACGATGCAACTGGACAGATGCCCTGATTAAGACCAAATGCTTAAGGTTCTCTGTCTATCAAAACTTTGCGTCTTTAATTCAGAATAGCACAGTCCTGGACAGTTTGCTCCTCCCCTCCCTCCCCGAATTCGCAGCTTCTGCTCAAAAAGCAACTGTGGCCAGTTGCCAAGATTCATCCAATGCATCAGTTACACTTTTTCCTGGAACAGCAATCCCATCTTATGCTCACTTGCGCCTTAGACCGCTTGCATGCGGACTGCTGCAGTATGTGTAGGGGGTGTGTCTTTGAAGACCACTTGACAATTACAGCTGCTTCTGA
>NW_015397087.1:0-7634 GCF_001527695.2 Protobothrops mucrosquamatus
CTGACAGTGGGGATAATTAACCAGTGGAACAGCTGGCCCCCAGAAGTTGTGGGTGCTCCAACACTGGAGGTTTTTATTAAGAGACGGGACAGCCAGTTGTCTGAAATGGTATAGGTTTTCCTGCTTGAGCAGGGGGCTGGACTAGAAAGCCTCTATTGGTCCCTTCCAATAGAATAGAATAGAATAGAATAGAATAGAATAGAATAGAATAGAATAGAAGAGAAGAGAAGAGAAGAGAAGAGAAGAGAATAAGGAATAGAAGAGAATATAATAAGAGAAGAGAAGAGAATAATGAAAGAAGAGAAGAGAATAAGGAATAGAATAGAATAGAATAGAATAGGAGAATAGAATAGAATAGAATAGAATAGAATAGAAGAGAAGAGAATAGAAGAGAAGAGAAAAGAGAAGAGAAGAGAAGAGAAGAGAAGAAAATAATGAAATAGAATAGAAGAAAATAGAATAATGAAATAATAGAAGTGAAGAGAAGAGAAGAAAATAGAATAATGAAATAGAAGAGAAGAGAAGAGAAGAGAAGAAGGAATAGAATAGAATTCAGAATGAATAGAACAGAACAGAACAGAATTTGATAAGTTGGAGTGACCCATGGGGGCCTGGGCATGTCACACCCTGTGCCAGCAGAGATTTGCAACACAAGTCTTTAATCTGTGCGGCTTTTTGAGGGAGGGTCCTTGGCGGGCCTTGCCAGGCAGCTCCGAGCCGCTTCGCCCACCTGCTCCTGGGCTCCAGCCAAGCCGTTATTCCTCGGCGCAGCTTATCTTGATCAAGGAGCCTCTCCGACTGTCTCTCATTAATCCAGCGACTGTATATTAATTACGGTAATTAAATGGCACTGCTTGGTGATAAACGGCCAAAGCAGCAAAACTCTTTCCCTAATTACATCAAAGGTGCCAGAGATCTGGGGGGGGGGGGCGGGAGAGAGAGAAAACGGCAGACAGGTGGCAGGGGAGAGCAAAGAGAATAATAGATTGACAGAGCTGGAAGGGACCTTGGAGGTCTTCTAGTCCAACCCCCTGTTCAAGCAGGAGACCTTCTACCACTCCAGACAAGTGGCTGTCCAGCCTCTTCCGGAAACCCTCCAGCGATGGAGCACCCAAAACCTCTGGAGGGAAGCTGTTCCCTTGATTGAGAACAATTACGGTAATCCCAACTGTCAGGAAATTTCTTAATTCCAGTTAGGATCTCCCTCTGAGGAGCTCTTCCCTCCTTCCTTTCCTTCCTTCCTTCTTTCCTCCCTCCCTCTCCTCTTTGTCCCTTTCTCTTCCTCCCTCCCTTTCCTCTCCTGTGTCCCTCTCTCCTTCCTTCCTTCCTTCTTTCCTTTCCTTCCTTCCTCTCCTCTTTGTCCTTTTCTCTTCCTTCCTTCCTTCCCTCTCCTTTGTCCCTCTCGTTCCTCCCTCCCTCCCTCCTTTCCTCTCCTTTGTCCCTTTCCCTTCCTTCCTTCCCTCTCCTCTTTGTCCCTTTTTCTCCTTCTTTCCCTCCCTTTGATCCTTTCTCTCCTTCCTTCCTTTCTTCCCTCTCCCTCCCTCTCCTTTGTCCCTTTCTCTCCTTCCTTCCTTCCCTCTCCTTTGTCCCCTTCTCCTCTTCCTTCCTTCCTTCCCTCTCCCTCCCTCTCCTTTGTCCCTTTCTCTCCTTCCTTCCTTCCTTCCCTCCCTCTCCTCCTTGTCCTTCTCTTCCTTCCTTCTCTTCCTTCCTTCCCTCTCCTTTGTCCCTCTCGTTCCTTCCTCCCTCCCTCCCTCCTTTCCTCTCCTTTGTCCCTTTCCCTTCCTTCCTTCCCTCTCCACTTTGTCCCTTTTTCTCCTTCCCTCCCTCCCTTTGATCCTTTCTCTCCTTCCTTCCTTCCTTCCCTCTCCTTTGTCCCCTTCTCTCCTTCCTTCCTTTCTTCCCTCTCCCTCCCTCTCCTTTGTCCCTTTTTCTCCTTCCTTCCCTCCCTCTCCTCCTTGTCCTTCTCTTCCTTCCTTCCCTCCCTTTGATCCTTTCTCTCCTTCCTTCCTTCCCTCTCCTTTGTCCCTTTCTCCCCTTCCTTCCTTCCTTCCTTCCCTCTCCCTCCCTCTCCTTTGTCCCTTTCTCTCCTTCCTTCCTTCCCTCTCCTGTCCCCTTCTCCCCTTCCTTCCTTCCTTCCCTCTCCCTCCCTCTCCTTTGTCCCCTTCTCCCCTTCCTTCCTTCCTTCCCTCTCCCTCCCTCTCCTTTGTCCCTTTCTCTCCTTCCTTCCTTCCTTCCCTCCCTCTCCTCCTTGTCCTTCTCTTCCTTCCTTCTCTTCCTTCCTTCCTTCCTTCCTTCCCTCTTTGATCCTTTCTCTCCTTCCTTCCTTCCCTTCTCCCCTTCCTTCCTTTCTTCCTTCCTTTTCTTCCTTCCTTCCTTCCCTCTCTCCCTCCCTCCCTCTCCTCTTTGTCCCCTTTTCTCCTTCCTTCCTTCCTTGCCCCCCTCCCACTAACTGCTTCAGCCTCTGACAAACACCTGGACACGCACTCAGAGAAATCTCAGCCAGGGACTCCTTCCACACACACACACACAGACACCACCGTTTCCTCGTGTTTTACACCCTGTCTCTTTGTCCTCGGCGCCCCTGGCCAGAGGCAAGGCGTGCAGCTATGGAAGAGGGGGGTCCCAGGGCTCCGGGCGAGCTAATGATGCTCCAGGAGCCCCGGCTGGGAGGGGGGGGAGCAGGTATTGTTGAAATGTCGGCCAAATGCCATCGCGGATCGATTTGACATTTGCTTCGCTGCTGCGCTGCTGGGGCTGGCACGCCTGGCTGCCTCTTGGAAAGCCGACGGCCGCCTGCCTTTGTAGCTTCTCGTTCAGATGCTGGGAAGACATCACTTTGCAACGGGGCTCCCAGTATCCCCCGCCGGCCCCCCACCCCAGTTGTTTCTCACTCCCCCCCCCACCTGCAAAGGGCCTCTGGTTCAGCTGCTGAGCGATGGATCAGCCCCAAACCCTCGAATTTTGCCCCGCTTAAAAAAAGAAAATCCCTTAAAAATGGCTAAGTCCAGCAAGGAAGGTCCTCCTTTCCATGGCTCACGTTCCGTGGCTGGCATTTCCCCGTGGCTTTGCGTCTTCCTTCCGCCTTGACTTCTGCACCTTTACCATCTCCGTGGCAGAAGCCTGCCTGCTTACTCTGGGGTACTTATTCTTATTTATTCCATTTTTCTCCTGGCTTGATTATTTTTTTATAAATCACTCAAGGAGACCGACGTAGTTCATCCTCCTTGCTCCGCCGGTTTTCCCCACAACAACAACCCTATGAGGTAGGTTGGAGTGAAGGAAAGGAACTGGTTCAAAGTCACCCAGCTGGCCTTCATGCCTAAGGCAGGACTAGAACTCACAATCTCCCAGTGATTGGGCCAAAGTGACCCAGCCGGCTTTCATGCCTAAGGTGGGACTAGAACTCACAGCCTCCTGGTGATTGGCCCAGAGTCACCCAGCCAGCTTTCATGCCTAAGGCGGGACTAGAACTCACAGCCTCCTGGTGATTGGCCCAGAGTCACCCAGCTGGCCTCCATGCCTAAGGCAGGACTAGAACTCACAATCTCCTGGTGATTGGCCCAAAGTCACCCAACCGGCTTTCAGGCCTAAGGCAGGACTAGAACTCACCGTCTCCTGGTAATTGGGCCAAAGTCACCCAGATGGCTTTTATACCTAAGGCAGGACTAGAACTCACAATCTCCTGGTGATTGGGCCAAAGTCACCCAGCTGGCCTCCATGCCTAAGGCAGGACTAGAACTCACCGTCTCCTGGTGATTGGCCCAAAGTCACCCAGCCGGCTTTGATTCCTAAGGCGGAACTAGAATTCACCGTCTCCTGGTGATTGGTCCAGACTCACCCAGCTAGCTTTCCTATTTAAGATGGGACTGGAACTCACCGTCTCCTGGTTTCTGGTGCTTTCACCACTGGATCCTAATGCTCAAGAGGCGGGGGGGGGCTTCTCCGCAAGAAAGGGCAGACAAACTGTACATTTTACAAAGGGGATCGTCCAATAAGCAAAACGGGAGCCATAACCACAGGCGATGCCCGTATCGAGGGGCACGGCTTGACGGCCACCATCTCGGCTTGTTTGCCCTTCAGCTTTGCTGGCGCCAATGCCCTCCCCAACAGCTTCCGGAGCAGATAAAACTCAGCCTCTCCTTCGCTCTGTGTGTGTTTGCACGCTGGCATAATGACAGATCATTGCTTGTCATTAGGAGCGTAAACAGCCTCGAGCTTCGATGCTGCCACCCGCCATTCCCGGCACGTGCGGCGAACAAAGGCAACGGTGGTTGTCAGCCAGGCACAAATTTGTTTGTGCATGCCAGGCGCACGGCAGCATCCTGGAAGGGACGAAAGCTCGTCCATCTGGCCTTCTCCAACACGGCGCCCACGGGTGGGTGCGACTGTGGCCTGGCCTTGCGGCTTTATAGAGTGGCATTAGGGCCTCACGCGATCTTGATTGAATCCCTCTGTTATTACAACTGAGGATTGCATTGCATCATCATCATCATCATCATCATCATCATCATCATCATAATAATAATAATAATAATAATAAAGTTGGAAGGGACCTTGGAGGTCAACGAGTCCAACCCCCTGCTCAGGCAGGAACCCTACACCATTTCAGACAAATGGCTGTCCAGTCTCGCACCCTCCACAACAAACAACTGACAACACCCTGGTGAAAACGAGAGATGCCATCCACACACCAACCAATGTTGTATCAATGGAGGATCCTAACCTCCTGCCTGTCAATGCCAACAGTCAGGGGCATCCAGCTCTCTAAGGGGGGTGGGTGGGGATGTACAGGGCCGGCACCGCCACAAGGAAGGCGGCATTGGGGTCCCACCCAAAGCATGCCGTCCTCTGGGTTGATTATACTCTTTTTTTGGTTTCAGCATAAACTTGTGATGGATTCAGTATAAATTCCAGAAGGACTGGTGGGCTACAGAATAGTGAGTAGCAGAGTTGGAAGGGATCTCGGAGGTCTTCTAGTCCAACCCCCTGTTGGTGCAGGAGACCCTATATCAGGGGTCTTCGAACCTGGCCCTTTGGTGACTTGTGGACTTCAACTCCCAGAATTCCTCAGCCAGGTACGCTGGCTGAGGAATTCTGGGAGTTGAAGTCCACAAGTCATCAAAGGGCCAAGTTGGAAGACCCCTGCCCTATACCGATTGGCTGGGAATTCTGGGAGTTTGTCAGGGAATGGTGCAGCCAGGTGTCCAAATGGAGTCAGAGACACTGACACAAACTTGTAATTTTACGTAAATAAATATATTTAACATCTACATTCATGGCGGACAAGATAGTCAGGAACATCGTGAGGTAAATCTTAACAGTATACAGAGCTCACAGAAGAAAAAAGGCGGGAAAAAAGGGAAACTCCCCCTTTACACCCACAGCAACCAATCACAGCCTCACATATCTGGAAGGGGCGGTAGTGACTGCTGGGGCTTGGAATGTGAGGAAGGGGAGGCGGCGCTAATGGTTAGAGCAGTCTTTCTCCTCCTTGGATACATTAAGGCGTGTGGACTGCAATTCCCAGAATTCCCCAGCCGGCACGGCCGCCTGGGGAATTCTGGGAGTTGAAGTCCACAGTCTTAAAGTGGCCAAAGTAGGACACCTCTACTTTTGACCATGCGCTACCAGCTGCCTGGGGAATTCTGGGAGTTGAAGTCCACCTGTCTTAAAGTGGCTCAGCTTGATAAACACGGGGCTAGGTTCACTTCACAATCGGAAGGATTTTGCTGAACAACCGTGGCAAAAGTGGTCGTCAGAATGGGCACATTTAACCTGGCGCCTTGCTTAGCGACAGAAATTCTCGTCTCGGTTGTGGTCGTAAACCAAGGACTTCCTCTAAATTTGAACAGTGGCCAAACGAATGATTGAAAGTCGAGGATTACCTGCAAAGGGGGTTGCTAATAAAGACCCTCCCACCCTCCCACTCGGTGCTCCTCCCCACCCCCCTGGAGCCCTCCAAAGCTGGGGACCCCCCCACCGACCCCAGACCCCTTCCGAAGGTTGAGCCAAGGGGTGCCAGCTCCACCCTCCCAAAGCCAGCTGGGCAGACAGCCCTTCCTCCCGCTGGGGGTCACTCACCCGGATCTCCACGCCGTAACCGGGATAGACCGAGATGGTGTAGGCGCACTCCAGCCAGCCGTTCTCATAGGGGGTGTTGCTGGGCAGCGGAGATGCCAGGGCGCCCCGAGGTCCGGTCAGGTTCCAGCAGCAGGGGCCTTTGGGGGGGGGGGGTCAAGAGGGTGGGAGGAAGGAAGAGGCCCTTAGAAGCTTCACAGAATAACAGAGTCGGAAGGGACCTCAGAAGTCTTCTAAGACAGATGTTAAGCATATCGACCTTGCTGCCGAGGAAAATCAAGCTTTTCAATCAATCAATCAGAACAGAGCCGGAAGGGACCTTGAAGGTCTTCTAGTCCAGCCCCCTGCCTAAAGCAAGAGTCCTTACACCGTCATAGACAAAGGAAGACCAAGAGCATGGAGCCTCCACAACTCCAGCAGGCAAACTATTCCATTGACGGTTCTCACTGTCAGGAAATTCCTCCTTATTTCCATGTTGGATTTCCCTCTGAGGAGCTTCTACTCATCTTTCTTTCTTTCTTTCTTTCTTTCTTTCTTTCTTTCTTTCTTTCTTTCTTTCTTTCTTTCTTTCTTTCTTTCCTTTCCTTTCCTTTCCTTTCCCTTTCTTTCTTTCTTTCTTTTTTTCTTTCTTTCTTTCTTTCTTTCTTTCTTCCTTCCTTCCTCTTTTCTTTCTTTCTTCCTTTCTTCCTTCCTTTCTCTCTGTCTCTCTCTCTCTCTCCCTTCCTTCTTTCCTTCTTTCCCTCCATTTCTTTCCCTCTCCCTCTTTCTCTCTGTCTCCTTGTCTCTGTTACTCTTATTTCCTCCCTCCCTCTTTCATTCTTTCTTTCTTTTTCTTTCTTTCTTTCTCTTTCTTTTTCTTTCTTTCTTTCTTTCTTTTCTTCCTTCCTTCCTCCCTCTCTTCATCCTTTCCCTTCCCCTTCTTCTCTTGTTCCCTTCCTCTTTTTCTTTCCTTCCTTCCTTCCTTCCTTCCTTCCTTCCTTCCTTCCTTCCTTCCTCTCTGCATCCTTCCCTTCACCTTCTCTTGTTCCCTCCCTTCTCCCTTCCTCCCTCCCTCCCTCCCTCCCTTCCCCTTTCCTCTCCCTTCCTAAATCATAGAATCACACGGTGGGAAAGGACCTCAGAGGTCATCTACTCCACCCCCCCTGCTCAAGGAAGGAGTATTTATACTATCCAGGTCAAATGGCTGTCCAGTCTGTTTTTGAAGCCCTCCAGTCATGGAGCACCCACCTCTCCTGGAAGCAAACTATTCCATCAACTGATCGCTCTCAGCACGTGAAGACAGGGAGGGGCTATGCCCCCTGCTCCCTTCCTTCCCCCTGCAGCCAAGGCCCAGGTTCGTCCCCCCCTTCCTCCACCCCCACCCCCACCCCCGCGCACTGTTCTTCCATAGACTTGGAGCCTCCATCTGGAACCGAGAGCCACAGGGATGTCACCAACGATCCAAAATTGGATTTTCCATCTGAGCAGCTTTACTGCCTCAAATGAAAAATATTGACCCCCCCCCTCAGAACGCCCCCTCAAGGGCTGGTGCGGGAGGAGGCCTCCCCTTTTGAGGG
>NW_015397088.1:0-1188 GCF_001527695.2 Protobothrops mucrosquamatus
AGATCCCCCATGACTATAAGTCTGGGGGTCTCCACTGCCACCGCGGCTATCACGTCAGCTAGCTCAGGCAGGGCCGTTGACACATAGCAGGGGGCCAGGTATATTATCAACAAGCCCACTTGCACCCCTTGCCCCCACTTCACAAGGAGGGACTCAACACCGTCTATCTGAGGCACAGTGGTCTCCCTTGGACACATATAGGGTGTCCTGCCTGAACAGGGGATTGGACTAAATGACCTCCAAAGTCCCTTCCAACTTTATTATTATTATTATTATTATTATTATTATTATTATTATTATTATTATTATTATTATTATTATTATTATTATTATTATTATTATTATTATTATTACTGTTTAATCTTGGCTAGGAATTCTGGGGATTGTCGTCTATTAGATGATACTACATGAAGCTTCAGGATAGACTGAACTGACTGAACAAATATCCTAGATATTTACAGGTAACAGTGATCAACCCCCTCCTGTGTCGTGCTGAGAAATCCACATGAATGTGATCATTGAGTTATGGATTCAACTTGAAGGAGGCATGCTTTAGGTTCAAAATCCAACACATCAGAGGACAGGATAAGAGGTAATGGGTAGAAGCTTGTTAAAGAGAGATCCAACCTAGAAGTAAGGAGAAATGTTCTGGCAGTGTGAAGAGTTAATACATGGAATAGCTTGACTCCTGGAGTTGTGGGTGCTCCATCACTGGAGGTTTTCAAAAATAGACTGGACAACCATTTGGACCAGGATGGTATAAAGTCTCCTGCCTTGAGCGGGGGAGTTTGACTAGAAGACTTTTGAAATGCCTTCCAGTCCTATGATTCTGTGTTCTAGTGAATCCAATCCACATACAATTATTCTGAACAAAGAATATGGTGTGTCCTTAATTCTAGGATTAAGATGTGGAGAAACTGAGCAGTTTGTCTGCAGCTTGACAGGTGGACAAGATCCCCTTTGGATTGCGCAGAAATTCAAAACATGTAACTTACTTGTGACACTAAGCAGCACGTAAGTCTCTCGTTCTCCCAGGTGTTCTGTTGCATAGTGATACTTGTTTTGAAGTAAATTCTTGACTTGGCCACTCTCATCTGCTAATTCTATTTCCTCTGAAATTCAGAATTTACCCACAAGTTAAATAGCTTATACAAATTGTCCCCTCGCTTCATAGATTTCTCGTGCTTT
>NW_015397088.1:7821-11011 GCF_001527695.2 Protobothrops mucrosquamatus
ATGTAATGACATCAGGAAGGGAAGGGATGCTCCACAATCAAATGAAAAACCCCTACCTTCATCTTTACACCTATGGGAGGAGGAGGAAGCACTTATTCCACTGTTTTTTAGCCAGAGCTGCTGCAGAAAGTGGGTGTCCTGGAGAGGATAAACAATTTTAAGAAATCACTGTCTCTTGGAAATGCTACCGGGGGGGGGGTTCTTACAGGAACAGCTTCATTCTTACCACACATTGCTTCTCAGCTGCAGCCTGTTGACCTTTCTTCATGCTGGGTTCCTTAGCATCATCATGTTTGTAGGCCTTTTCTTGTTTCATGGCTATTTTCTGATACTGGATTTTTTGCAGCAAAATGCCCAGGATTTTCATTAACTCAGTAGCCTCCTGCCACTCTGCGCCTAAGGCAAAATTCAACAAATTGACTGGATTGATTTGGATGGAAGCCTCTACGGACTCAGAGAAACTGTGTTTTCTCATGTGAACTTTTCCTGGGAAATGAAAATATTTTTGGTATGGTACAGCAGGGCTTTTTAACCCGTGGTACGCGTACCACCAGTGGTATGCGAGCACCTGGCTGGTGGTACACGTAGGACGGGTTGCACAGCACTGTAAAAAAACGTAAAAAAATGTAAAAAAAAGTGTAAAAGTGGATGAGGTGAAGCGGCAGTAGCGCCGCACAGGCTTGTGGCAAAGTCAGCTGGAATTCCACATTGCCTGGGTCCCACTGGGAGCCCAGGATCAAAGCGTGCAGCTCCAGCTGATTGGTGGCAGCCTTGGGGGTAGGAGGCAGCCTCACACAGTCTTCAGTGGAGATTCCGCTGGAGCTGTGCAACGCATTGCCTGGGTCCATGGTGGCGAACACCTGCCGAAGCCAAGCAGGGTCAGGTTGCTGCCCTGTCCCCACCCAGATGCCCTCGCCTTCCTCAAGCGTTGTTTTTACTAAACTGCATTTCAGCTGCATTCCCTTTCTCCATTTGCTTCTCAGCCTTCACCATGTGTTTGTGAGACAAAAAAAAAAAGTTCCATGAGACTTGCTAACTTCTCGCGAGATCTCACGAGAAGTTAGAAAGTCTCATGGAACTTTTTTTTCTTTTTTACCGATAGTTCCACAAACACATGGCGAAGGCTGAGAAGCAAATGGAGAAATGGAATGCGCCAATCTTACCCTGCATGGTGGCGGGAGGGTTAACGGCAGGCGCGGGGGGGCCCAGGAGGAGCTGCGCAAAGCAGGCAGAGGGGAGGCCGGGCAGATTGCGGGCACAGGTAGCGGTGGTGGCGCGGCACGGAAGCCAAACACACGCACAAGTGGGACAGATTCTGAGTGCCTTCTGAGCGCCCCGCACGGGGCTTCCGAGTGCCTTCCGAGCGCCCCGCGCGGGGCTTCCGAGCATCCCATGCACCCCGTCCTTCAGCCAAGGTTGCTAATGAAGCACAGGTGGCCCAAACAGCCCTGTGTTCTTGCATCCAAGCCCAACACACTGGCCCCTTTTTTCCTGGTTGTGGTTACAGTCAGAGATCAGGCCTCACACAGAGCCAGGCACGAGCGTCTTTTCCCTCCAACTGCAGCAAGAGGGCCTCCCAGAACAAGGAGGTCAGCGCCAGCCTGCAGAGGCACCCCTAGGGATACCCGCAGCCTCCTGCAGGCCGCACTGACAGTGGCCAGAGTCCCACCCCTCACGAGAAGGCGGAGAGGCAGCTGGCTGCTTTTCCCTGCTGGGAATGGAAGTGGGAAGTGTTCGACTTCGGGCACAGTTACTGAAGCTAAGGAACTACCTTCCTACCATACTTCCACGTTCTTTGCCTCTCTGCTTTGTTCCGCTGGAGAAATCCCTGTCTTTGCAAGAGAGGCAGAAGTGATTGCCCTTTTGCAAGCAGGGAATCTTGTGGGTCTCCTCATGAGGAAGGAAACCTCAGATACGGGGCAAGCCAGGGAAAGTGCGTGTGTGTGTGTGTGTCTGTGTGTGGGAAATCCCCAGCTGCAATTCCCGTGCATCCCGGTGGAGGATGCCAGTAATCCAGGGTGAGGCTGCGGGTAAAAAAGGGAGAGATTGCAGCCCAGCCCAGAGAAGGGGAAGGAAGAGCCGGTTGGAGAATGCGTCTTTCTCCCCCCATCCCCAGAGGGAGAAGCCCCCCTTGCCTGCCCGCCACCCCGGCAGCACCACCAAAAGCTGCCAGCCACGCAACATGCCCAGCCGCGGCAGGTCAAGAGGCAACTCCAGGCAAAGGAGGGGCGCGCACGGCCACCTTCAAGCATGCGCTCTTCTCTGCCTCTGCGCGCACACATGCAGAGCTGAGATGTCGCCAGTCCACTTCACTCCCGGCCTCTCCATGTGGTGAGAATGCTCCAGTGCCTGCCAAAACCATGCTGGCATCTGGGCAGCATAGTGCAGGACAATGGGAGGGACAATGGAAAGGAGGAAGGGGCAAAGAGGGAGGGAAGGAAGAAAGGAAGGAAAGAAGAAAGGAAGGGACAATAGAAGAGAGGGAGGGAAGGAAGGCACCCACCCCAGTCCAACCCCTGTCCACCAAAGACCCACGGATTTCCCCCCCACACACAGGCACCTCGCAACCTGAGTGATGAGCTGGCCATACATGAGCTGATGAGCTGGCAGCTGATGAGCTGGCAGCAAAAAGGGAAATGAAAAGGAAAAAACTGAGAGCTTTCCTAGTGGGGTGTTTTAAGAAATTTTTAGGGGGTACAGGGAAGGCCAGGGGGGGCATGGGGGATGCCTCTCTGAGGCCAAGGCCAGGCCTGTCTGAGGGACGCGGCATCAGAACAGTGAGGGAGGAGGTTGGGGGGTTAAGGGAGGGTGGTGTGATTAGTATGGTCAGTGGGAGGGGCAGATATGGCGGGAGCAGAGGACCATATCGTGTTTGGGGAGCACGCACACGCTGTTTACAAGCTTGTGGGTGCTCCGGTCCTCAGGGCTCTACTCGGTCTCCAGGGATCTTAGATCCTCGGGCCCGGGATCACCGGCTGATGTTATGCAACACCAGGTCAGTGGTAAACAAAGCCCTCCTCATTCAAGACCTTATTCAAGAGGGGGGTGCGGACCTGGCAGGTATCACCGAGACCTGGCTGGGCATGGAAGGGGGAGTGCCCCTCGTTGACATTTGCCCGCCGGGTTTCCAGGTATTCCATCAGCCAAGGACCCGGGGTAGGGGCGGTGGGGTAGCGGTCATTATAAGGGA
>NW_015397088.1:13303-15455 GCF_001527695.2 Protobothrops mucrosquamatus
GGAACGAACTACCCCCAGAGATCCGGGTGATTCCGGATCTCCCCTCCTTCCGCCGCGCCCTCAAGACATGGTTATTTCAGCTGGCAGGACTGGCCTAAGGGGTATTTTAAATTTGGTTTTTAAATAGTTTTAAAAAAGAAAGGCCTATATTAATATTTTATTTTAACCACATTTTAAATTTGTATATTGTATTGTTATTCTGTTTTAAATTGGCTGTAAGCTGCCCTGAGTCCTTTAGGAGAAGGGCGGGGTATAAATGCGATTAATAAATAAATAAATAAATAAATAAATAAATAAATACATCCCCAGCCATTGACTTCGCTTGTCAAAAAGTTGCAAGTTGATCACATAACCCTGGGACACTGAATGACATAAGTATGAATCAGTTGCCAAGCATCCGAATGTAAATCACATGACCCTGGGGATGCTGCAACAGTCATAAATGTGAAAAATGGTCATAAGTCACTTTTTTCATTGTCGTTGTAACTTTGAACAGTCACTAAGCAAATTGTAAGTCGATGACTACCTGTACTTTATCATTTTTTTCCTTTTTTGGGTCATGTTTTTGACACCTTGCTGGGCGACTGGTGGTACTCGGATATTGCCTTATCCTAAAAGTGGTACAATGGGTGAAAAGGTTGAAAAACCCTGTGGTACAGTCCTTTCCAAGGATAATAGCTACCTCATAGAGAGGTTTCACCAATGGAAATGGACAATGTGGCTTAAAAAAACTGCTTTACTTCCTCCTTCCATCCCATTATAGGCAGATTTTAAATGGAATTAATTGTCTGGGCCAGACTGGAAAACCAAGAGATCTTTGTAATATTAATTAGCTAAATTACCCACCTGAGTAGCCCATTGCTTTCAAGACCCCTGACAATTTAGTTGGAGAATTCTCACTCTGTTGGGTCCCCTTATATGAAATGTCTTCTTCAGAACCCTTCGGTTTGTTCAAATCCACTTCCTGTATCATATCCTAATATCAGAAAACAATATTTTGCAACCCATACAAAGAACAATGATAAGATTATGCATGTATGTGTATTACTGTAACACTACCTTACATCCTGGAGTTTGACCTTCTTCACCAACTGCTTTAGTTCCCTGGTAAAAGTCCCCCTTTTGTCAAACTAAGGAGTGTTATGTTGCATTTTATTGAAATTACTTGCTTGTCTAGTTGTCAGGTGTGGGACACCTAATAGACAGAATCTTGCCAGACTAAAGCACACTCTGCATAAATCTCTGATAAATACTGTCAAGAATTAGGGAGGATCCTTTCTGTGTTTCTTCCTGCATAGCAACGATTCAAAGCTGATGTGTCTCTACTTCTTCTTCCCGAAACTCAGCCGTGGATTCCACCACATCATGACCATCCACAGCAAAAGGGGGAAGGAAGTAACATCACCAGCATCATAACATCACTGTGCAAATAATGGCACTTCCATAATCATCATTGGTAGTATCTGTATGATGAAGTCATGACCCACATGGCATCACTATGGCTTGCACTAGATGCTTATGCTTAGCCTGCCATTGCAACTTTTCTTAATTCTGACCTTTCCTGATGTTTTGGGATAACAGTTCCCCCCACCCCACCCACCAGATCTTGTGGGAAAGAGCGTCTGCTTCCTGCTTCAAAATACTGACCCAAAGATTTTGAATTTTCTGACTGATTCCTCGATAAAATACTGAGACTTCAGCCCGGTGTTTCGCAAGCTGTGATGCAAGATGCAAGTTCTGATCTTCTAGTTTGTCATACAAGGTGCGAACACTGAAGTCTTCCAGATTTTTCATTGCAAACTGATTATCACCTGAAAGAAACACATTTGATACTGGCTTTCTTAGCACCTTCAAGACCAGAACACAACATGAAGAAACGGTTAAATGAAGGAGGCAAGCTTCCAGATCCTCTCACAAACCATAGGTGGTCTCAGTTGAATTGTCCTTCCCCCATTCCCTGTTCCACAGATTGAGGTTCTTGTGGTACAAAACTTGGATATTTACTTATCAAATTTACATGCTGTCTATCTTCCTATCCAAAGCGATATATCTGGGAATCAGATTTTGAACGTAGAATATCAGGAAGATGGCACAGGGAGCTAGAGTCAACGTTTAGATGGACATTCCACAAAACTTAGATCACGTGCATCAA
>NW_015397089.1:0-2690 GCF_001527695.2 Protobothrops mucrosquamatus
AGGTATATGTATGAAGATGCTGCAAAGGATTTCAAAACAGAATTTAGAATTGGATCCAGAAATGGCCAAAAGCCAATGATGATTCACTGTGACTGGAACATCCAGTTCCAGTCACAGTTCTTGATGCCAGGGCTCGTACATCTGCAGTTTGTGGACCATCTCCAAAGGCAGCCCCTTGTACAATGCATTGCAAAAAAAAAATGAAGTGAGAGATTATTAAAAGATGGATCACTGAAGCCAAGCAATCTCTATCCATGTAGATTTGTTGCTGGGATGCCAACAAATATACTAAGAGGCCGAAAGTTGTACCCCTACTCAAAAAAAAAGAACTACAAAATGCCTTCAATCTATGAATGTCAAATATACAGTCCATATGTCAATACAGGTAGTCCTTGACTTACAACCGTTCATTTAGCAACCATCACAACAGCCTTGAAAAAAGTGATTTATGACCATTTTTCACACTTAACGACCACTACAGCATCTCCATGGCCACATGATCAAAATTGAAATGATTGGCAACTGTCTCACATTTATGACAGTTGCAGCGTGATCACCTTTTGCGACCTTCTGACAAGCAAAGTCAATGGGAAAGTCAGATTCACTTAACAACCATGTTACTAACTTAACAACTGCAGTGATTCACTTAACAATGTGGCAAGAAGGATCGTAAAATGGGGCTAAAACTCACTTAACAAATGTCTTACTTAGCAACATAAATTTTGGGCTCAGTTGTGGTCGTAAATCGAACACTACCTGTAATACTAATCTATAAATCTCCCAGGAGTTTCAACTAATTGCTTTTGTGAAAATAATAAATAGCATAGAGGATAAGAAAGAATCATGAAGGACTACAACATATTCAAGCTCTTTGCCAAGAAAAGAAATGCCAACTAACGGACAATAATTATTACAGTATGATCATCTACATCTGATGATGGCTCTGCTAAAAAAAATGGCACTACTATGTTCCTTAATAGGATTGCAATATTCTGTTTCTTTAAAGAAGAATCTATGATCTCACAGACTCACTAATCATAATTTGCCTAGCTGTAATAAGCCAGGGAAGGCAAAGGGCAGAACAACAAAATGCCAGACAAATTGTCCATATTCTTGGTCCCTTAAAACTGCAACATGCAACAATGTGGACATTCCAAATTGTAATGTACAGTATATATTGTAGAATCTAAGCTATACTGCCTGTAAACAATAATGCTCCCAAATATGCTACAAAATATTCTAGCAGCTCTTCTGTTTGAGCTAAAACCCAAAAGAATAACAATGTTCAGAGAACTGAAGATGGCTGAAGAATAAAAAATATTTTTCATTTTATCACTCCCACTGAATAGATTCAATAGTGAGCTTAACGAAATCTAAAAAGAATTTTCTTTCAATATATTCTGTTTCCCAATTGATTACTTTGGCCTCCTTGAGCTGTATATCAAAAAGTTGAAACTACCCTAAAAATACTTACATCCTTTAGCATTTATTGCACTCCTAAATCTCAAACAAACTGTTTTAATAAAACAATAATGTGTCATTGTGACATCTTCACAATTCTATGTTCCTGACCAATTGAGAAAGTAAAATTTAAAGTGTGATTTTTTCTTAATGTCACCTTGATATATATACAGAGGGTCATGGTTGCCATGAAGGTAATAACACGCCAGCCTTATAAATTAGATCAGACAGAGAAAAGGACCAGATGAGCTAATTCTTCTTTATTGTAATGCTGCATTAACAAAATCTTGTAGGCGGTGGTGGGATTCATCCAGTTTGCACCAGTCTGACAGAACCGGTAGCTAATTTTTTGTTGCCCAGGTCCAGAATGGACTTCCAGAAGCAGCATCCACACAGAGAACCGGTTGTTCACATACTTGAATCCCACCACTGCTTGTAGGTCTGAAAGTTATCTCTTCCCCATTTCCTTCACAGCCCAAGAAACTAGGAAAGGTTTCTTCTGCGTCTCTTGCCCTGTCTATATTCTTGCTACAGGCTCAGCTGTCTTTTAATAGACTGTTTCCTTGGCTCGTCTCTTTCCTCTGACTCCCGAGGCCATTTTCAAATCACTACATAGCATCCTTAGCTGATCTACTGTATATCTAATTAAAATATTGCTATCAGCATCCAAATTTAAGATTCTCTTCATCAGCCACAGGTGACTGGGTGGTTGCTTAACCTGTCTAACTCTATCCCTAACCCTAACCCAACCCTTTAACCTGATCTGATGCTGAATAGAATATAGGGAAAGGCTGATTATACACAGTTCCAATATTGGTTTTACATACATCCTAGCACACTAAATCATGAATGAGGGACATATTAACTGACTTGGAGCATAACAAAAAGTAGAAGAGAAGCAGTTATTTAGACCGTTGTGTAAGATGTCTAATGACATTTCTTCACATGTAGCATATCAAATTATTGAATGTTATGCTCTTTTATACTTGGATATTACTATAAAAATGTGGCCTAAATTATGAAAAAAAACGAGAGACTTAAATCAACTAAGAAAACACAACCATGGCTATTTTGAAAACATTACGTAAGAAAAGGAAAGCACTATAATAAGCTTTCATTCAAAGTATGACTCATCTTACTTGGAACCAATACACCCCAACCCTTTTCTCGGGGGATCCAAGAGAACCATATCCCTCTTTCTTTCTCAATGGAGTACCAGCATCCTGTTC
>NW_015397089.1:4281-7633 GCF_001527695.2 Protobothrops mucrosquamatus
CAATAATGAAATTCTTGGAGACTTCATCCTTAAGGGCTGGAAACAAAGCCTATATATATGCTTGAAATGGTAGAGATTTTCCCAAATGTGCCGTATTTTAAACTTCCTTGGAAATGGCTAAATTTAAACAACATTAACTGATAGTGACCATAAATAGCATCTGATTATGAACTAAGCCAGCTTTCTGAACACTCTAGTTAGTTTCTTTGTAAATGTTTTAAACTCTTTTTGCTAGAAATAGAGATAAAAGCTGATTTTCAGCAAAAACATCGTAAATTGTGGTCACATATTCATGAGGTGCTGCAAATGCCCGTAAAGGCAGATCAGTTGCCAAGCACCCCAAGTTCAGTCATATGACCACAGGAGGAGCAAATGTCAGAACTTTGAATCCGCGTCATAAGTCCAATTTTTGTTGTAAACTTTGAATAGTTGTTAAACAACCAGTTGTAAATCAAGGACTACCTGTATGTTGCAAAAACTGCATAATACTGATTATGTAACTTGTTTGGTTCTGCAAATCTCTATGTAATAATTTAATAGAGATGCACCATAATTAGCACAAAGATGAATTAAAATGTGTCTCATAGAGTTCTACCTGAAAAGCTTGTCGAATACAGTGGAGCTTAGCAAGGAAGTCACTGTCTCCCAAACATTCGAACATTTCAGTCCTATGCACAAAATAAATAATATTTCAAAGATAATCAGACAGGCACTTTAATTTAGACATATTTGAAAACAATCAATAAAAGTTCTGACAATGTTTTAAAAACTCTGCTATAAGAATTTTCAGTAATGTAAAGACATTTTCACCTTAAGACACGTGAATAAATCTTGCCCTCTTCTGCCATGTGCAAAGCTTCTTCATATAATGGGCAGTGGCAAAGTGAATCCAGATGATAATAGTTTCGGCTCTCTTTATGTTCTGTAAGCTAAAAAAAAATAGTTTTAGTTACCAAGTTACTTTCGCAAACATAACACCTTTGTAATCTTTTGAATGGCACCTGCTTTTCAATATCACTTTAAATACAGATAATTATGAAAATCAAATATGTGAAAGAAAAATTAGGGTAACACCTGGCTCACAGACATGTTACTTTGTAAAAGCAGCAGAACAAAGAGAAATTAAGAATAGGGAAATAAGCATCCAGAGTAAATTACATTCTTGGACAGCAAAAATAGTTTTGTTCTCCCCAAAATAGGGATATGTAGCCACGATAAATGCAGAAAAGAATTAGAGATTAATGTACACATGTCTCTCTCTCTCTCTCTCTCTCTCAAAAGTTCAAAGTAAATTACCGTAAGTGACTTAAGTGGTCTGTAAGAAGGGACAAAGAAACGGGGAAAGTAAAACATTATTATTTTGTATCATTACTTGCATAACTGAAAGAGGGATTCTTTTGTTATAAAGAAAAGCATCAAAGCCTTTTAATAAATGAATTCCCAAAGTAAATTCCAGGACAAGAATGTAATGTAATAAAACGTAATAAAATCCATCTGTAAAAGTCCAAACCATAAAACCTTACAATCATTATTAAACTTAGCAATTTGGTAGTCAGAAATAGCCTGATGAATAATTACTTGATTTGGGGGGGAAACATCTTCATAATGGCATTCCGCAAATATCCTATTCCACATAGAAAGCACTCTGGAGTGAATGCTTTCTGCCACATCACTATTATATGCATATTATCAAACTATACTAACAAGATAACATCTGAAGGACATAAAAATAGGTAGTCCTATAGAAGAAAGCAGTTTCCCAGATAACCTAGTCCAGAGCTATACAGATTTATAAATGGAGAATAACTTCCTGGACCCTGGTTCCGTAGCTAATTGACAGCCAATGGAAAACTTTTAAATAATATTGTATCTGCTGAACATGAATACTTGCTTACCTAAGTTAGATGGCATTATTCTCCAATAGGTAGTAGTTTGCAAGTCACTTTTAAGGGCATAATATTAATTTTTTGATATTAAAAGTACAATAATATGTATTTGATTTACACCCACAAACAGGATTTTAACCAATGTTTATGGAACAATTTACATAATTCTAATTTACTATTAGAATTCATTATGTCATTAATAGAACGGCATATAATAGGCATCTTTCCCGTGAATTTATGGAAATTTTCATGTTCTAGTGATGCATCTGTGAATATTTCATTTTATGTGTTCTTAATTGTTATGTTGCATGTTATGTATTCATAACTGTTATGAGCCAGTTTGAGTAGTGGTTAAGGCAGTGGTTCTCAACCTGTGGGTCGGGACCCCATTTGGGGTCGATCGACCATTTCACGGGGGTCGCCAAGCAAGGCTGTCCGCCATTTTTTTTGTCCGCCATTTTTTTCCCCTTTTCCGGCGGGTGCCTTACCTCCCTTGGGATGGACCAGCTGGTGGTCGGCCTGCTCCGTCTCTGCCACTCGCCAGCTACGCCTCGGCCAGCGCAGGGGGCGGAACCACGCATGCGCGGCGCTCCCGGGCAGGGAAAGTCCTCGACTTACGACCGGTTGGGTAGTCCTTGACTTACGACCGGTTTAGTCCTCGATTTACGACCGGTTTAGTCCTCGACTTACGACCAGTTTAGTCCTCGACTTACGACCGGTTGGGGTTGCGGCATTAAAAAGGTTGAGAACCACTGGGTTAAGGCATCAGGATAGAAGGCATGAGATCATGTGTTCTAGTCCCACCTTAGGCACAAAACCACCTGGGTGATTTTGGGCCAGTCACTTTCATAGCCACTTTTGTCAGCCTCAGGAAGGAGGCAACGGCAAACAAATACTGAAAAAACCTTGCCAAGACAACTGCAGGTATTTGCCCAGGCAGTCTCTGAGAATCGGACACAACTGAATGGGAAAAAAATGTTATGAGTATTTGTAATGTTTAAATGTCAGACAATCACAATTAATCTTCACATATCTGTGAATCTGTATACATTTGTCAAGACATTTTGTTCTAGGACAGGGATGTCAAACTGCCGGCCCGCGGGCCGGTTGCATCATATGGACTGACTATAGGGGGCGAAACTTTGGCCCCCTCGGAGAGGGCGTGCAACTTGGGAGTCCTCCTGGATTTGCGGCTGGCACTGGATGACCATTTGTCGGCCGTGACCAGGGGGGCGTTTTATCAGGTTCGCCTGATCCACCAGTTGCAGCCTTTTCTGGACCGGGACGCTCTGCGCACAGTCACTCATGCCCTCGTCACCTCCCGCCTGGACTACTGTAATGCCCTCTATATGGGGCTCCCTTTGAGGAGCACCCGGAGGCTTCAACTGGTCCAGAATGCGGCCGCGCGGGCGGTGTTGGGAGGGACTCGTCACTCCCACGTAACGCCGCTACTGCGCGAGCTGCAC
>NW_015397090.1:0-1187 GCF_001527695.2 Protobothrops mucrosquamatus
TGGGGTGCGCTTCACAATTCCTCTCAGCAAATCCACATGGATTTCCTGAGGCGGTTGACTAGGCCTCACCATTGGCACCCTGAGGCCTGTTGCACCAAGCAGCACTGCTCTCTGAGAGCCCCCACCTGTTTCTGCAGTCCATGGCGGTGCTACATCTGAGGATGGCCCTGGATTTCTGCAGGTGGAGGTAATAGGGGGGGAAAGGTAGGCCAGGAAGATGGGGCTACCCAAGGGAAGGAAATGCTAAGGAGGAGGGCTGAGATCTGACTGCCCCACTGCAAGGATCTCTGTGCTAAAGGAGGAGCAGAGAGAGTGAAAGAGCAAGCAAGATCACTCCCTTAGGCAAAGGAATGAAGGACGGGCTCAGCCGGGCAAGGGGAGAGAGGGGCAGGAAAAACAAGCAAGATTGAAAGCAAAGAAGATCATTGCTCAGCCAGAAGAAAGAAAAACACAGGATTTGTTATCAGCTCTTAGTGAGATGGTTTATCTAATTTAGATTTCTGAGAGATGATCTTAAAATCAACCCGGTAATAACAATTAAAAAATAAACAAATCCTGGTGTTCTAATAAAATGCTAGTAAGGATTGAAATGCTGCCAGCTCAGTGGCCAAAGTGAAATGGCTCTGCTTCATAGCTGTTTTGCACATGGCTCTGGTATGTCTGTGTGCGATTAAAAGAATAATTAATAAAGATGTGCTTGAAGGCACCTGGGATGCTCTTCATTTGCAATTTTGTATCTATGTATGAAGGGGCATCAGTGTTCCATTCCTCAGGCTAGTGAACTAGTTCTCATGAGGCATTTGAGATGATCTGAGTTTGAGATCCTTGGTTTAGAGCAGTGGTTCTCAACCTTCCTAATGCCGCAACCCTTTAATACAGTTCCTCATGTTGTGGTGACCCCCAACCATAAAATTATTTTCGTTGCTACTTCATAACTGTAATTTTGCTACTGTTATGAATCGTAATGTAAATATCTGATATGCAGGGCGTATTTTCATTGTTACGAATTGAACATAATTAAAGCATAGTGATTAATCACAAAAACAATATAGCAATGCTCGCTGGAGAAGCTTACTCTTCCTTGCTCAAAAATGTTGGGAGGGAGGGAAGGGGAAGGAAGGAAGGAAGATTGAAGGGGAAAGGAAGGAGATGGAGAAGGAAGGAGATTGAAGGGGAAAGGAAGGAAG
>NW_015397090.1:2510-7632 GCF_001527695.2 Protobothrops mucrosquamatus
GGGGTCGCCAGCCGACATTGCTTGGCCGACGGCACCCTGAGGAGGCCCGCTCTGTGGGAGCGTACCGGTCTGTGGGAGGGAATCTGCGGCAGAAGGCGGTCTCGGAGGTAGCCAGGACCGATGCCATGGAGCGCTTTAAAGGTGGTGACTAGCACCTTAAAGCGTACCCGGAAGGCCACTGGCAACCAGTGCAGCTCGCACTGGAGTAGGCAGTGTGGAAGGAAAGTAATTTGGGAAACTTGCAAAAAGATTGGAAAATTGGCGCTGACTGGAGGACTGAAAGGAAGAACAGATGGATTTTGGTCTTTATTCTCAGCGTTAACTTTGCTTCACCATCACCCACCCCCAGCAGCATCTAGCTACCAATTACTGCTAAAATTACTTTAGGACAGAGTTATGGCTTCATCAAAAGGGCAGGCATGTTTTTCTTTTGAATCATGGATGCTAGTGCTTGCCAGCACATTGATGAGGAGGGGGAAGAGATGACACAGCAGTTTTCAGAGTATCCAGAGAGAATTCCCACAATTACTTCATTTTGCTGGCCAGCCCAAAACATGTGTAGGTGGTTCAAGCCGCCCACAGTAAAGCATCTGGCTTGGACTCATGGGAAGACCCCAACTCCCTCAGCTTCAGGTCATCATCAGGGGAATTGACTTACCATAACTAAGACTGTGGGTTGAGGTTGCTTGTCTGTGCTCTCTTTAAAAAGCCAGCTCTGATTTCAAAACAATCTCTTTCCAGAATGTCTCTTTTTTGTGCTGAAGCTGTGAACTGGAACAGAGAATAAAAATAATTCAGAGCTACTGTAAGATAGGATATGGAGGGGGAAACCGATATGCTCTCTATCCAGTGGTGGGATTCAAATATGTGAACAACCAGTTCTCTGTGTGGATTCCGCTTCCAGAAGTCCATTCTGGGCCTGGGCCACAAAAAATTAGCTACCGGTTCTGCCGAACTGGTGCGAACTGGCTGAATCCCATAACTCTTATCTATCACAGATTGTCTATCTAAAGTTCTTGGCAAAGAGCAGAATGACACGACCTATGTTATTCCAGATTGTAGGATACAGGATAATGGTCTTAAGCTACAGGGAGGCAGAGTCTGCTTAAATTCTCAGGAAAACATCTTTACAATAAAATCTGTTTCACAGTGGAAATAATTATGCCAAAAAGTAATGAACAGAAGCTAGACAGCTATCTCTCCAAGATGTTTAATTTAGATTTCCGCACTGAGCAAGGGGCCTTAAAACCGCTTCAAACTCTAAGGCTAAGTTCACAAAACACTAAATCTTGGTTAACAAAATATGTCTGCTGTGTTCACAGTCATGCTATCCCAAACAAATCAACCATATTGTGGCTTAAGAAGATGCTCTAATTCATATAACATGGTCTAACGATAAGTAAATTCCTGCAACATACTAAATGTAAGCTATCCAGCACCTCTAGTGTAATATTTTGTTTCGAGTCTACCAATTGCAAATGTATTTTCCAAGAGTGGATCATTTTGTAGGCAAAATGGCCCTATTCATCGGTAAGAAACAGACAGTTAGCAAGCTTCTGAAAATGTCAAGGTTTATAGAAATGCAAAGATTTATTGAGAAGAAGGAAAAATATGTTTAGCTGTTCTAAAGGGAGTGGATCTATAATTGGGTTTCTTTTAACTATAGGACAGCGGTTCTCAACCTATGGGTCGCAACCCCATTTGGGGTCGATCGACCATTTCACGGGGGTCGCCAAGCAAGGCTGTCTGCCATTTTTTTTTCCCTTTTCCAGCAGGTGCCTTACCTCCCTTGGGCTGGGCCAGCTGGTGGTCGGCCTGCTCTGTCTCTGCCGCTTGCCAGCTACGCCTCGGCCGGCGCAGGGGGCAGAACCACGCATGCGCGGTGCTCCCGGGCAGGGAAAGTCCTCGACTTATGACCGGTTGGGTAGTCCTCGACTTACGACCGGTTTAGTCCTCGACTTATGACCGGTTTGGTTTAGTCCTCGACTTACGACCGGTTTGGGGTCGCGGCATTAAAAAGGTTGAGAACCACTGCTATAGGAGATGACCAATAAGCATCAAGCCATGTTTTTGAAAATTATAATCTTAAAGCGAGCCAATTTGGAATAGTGGCTAAGGCATCAGAGTAGAAATCAGGAAGTATCGTGAGCTTTTGTTCTGATTTAGGCACAAAGCCAGCTGAGTGACCTTGGCCCTTTCCCTCTTTCTCAGCCCTAGGAAACAAGCCATCTCCAAAAACACTTTGCCAAGAAAACTGCCGGGACTGATCCAGGAAATATTGACTTGAAGGCAGCAAATAGAAGACCCACCCATCAACAATTTTAAAGCGTGATCTTGGTTATCCTGATTACATTGCTATTAGCTGAAAAGGAACCTCCTAGCTTGGATTAAAAGCACTTTGAGAGTAGGATTCATTCATTCATTCTACCTCTGCATTAATGGGGTGGGACGGAGTTAGACTACAAAAGCTCCTTCCAGCTTTATGATTCTACGGCCGTTTCCCAAACCTGATGGTCTCCAGAAATGTTGAGACTATCTGGGAAAGTTAGATATTGCTGTCCCACTCATGAGTTTTGCCAAGGGTAGTCTACACACTGGAGATGTCTTTTGTTCTGTAATCTCTGAAATGTGATTTTAAAATACATTAAATAGTCAAGCAACGGTGCTTGGCTAGTCCACGTTTCATGAGGACATCTGCAACACTGTGCAATCTTGCTAGGACATTCCAAAGAAACAAGGCAAACCATGGAGGTGGAAGCTGCTGAGTTTTTCCTCTTCTTGATAACTAAAAGCCAGTCTGAGTCTCACTGGCCTGCTGCAGGACACTGAGTGCGCCAGCCTGCTAAGTCAGCATCTTTATCTGGGGAGCGTCATTTTTTATTATAACATAAACAGGCTTCAAGTCTGCCAAAAGTAGTAGATGCTTTGTTGAAAATAAGCTACAGTTCTTTCCAAAGGGTAATGTTGCATTTCTAAACTGAAGACATACACAGTACCTCAGGATTTCGAAACCTACAGCTTCTAACATTCTGAGAGCAAGATTGTTAGGAAGGAAATGCGTGATTGTTTCTCTCGATACTCTTATTTTTCCTAAACAGGGAATTATAGGGGAGGGGGACCTTCAATTTGATTAGACCATTGATTGTGAAAAAAGGGTTTTTAATATTTCTCTCTTCTTATACCGTTTTCCTGGCATGACTCCACACCCAGTACCTTACCTGCAGTTCTTGATTGATTAAAGATATGGTCAGAGAACAGAGCATGCAGAGATGCAAAGTCACCCATGTATAGGATTAAGAAGCTTCCCCCACTACTGAGTTATTGTATGCTCCACCCATCCTTGAGTTGGCACAAAACTGAATCTGTGTGAGATCTGCCCCCTCCACATTGTCGATCCCTACCCTGCTGCTTTTGCCTTTGTTCCCAATCATTACAGTCCTTTGACTTCCTATAGGCTAATAGATGACAAAGACTAAGGGAAGTCACACTGATGTCCTAAATAATAGTAGTAATGAGGTAAACCCTGTATTCTGGACCATATAGATCCATGTAACCTTGTATAGCTCTATGTAACCCTAACTAGAGAGCACGTATCAGTATGTTAGTAATAGGTCAGTGGGAGGAGTTTCTAAAGGGCATTGAGAGACTTCCTGGACACTAGCCACATGGGAGTTCTTTTGTTCATCTTGTGAATGGCATCCAGCCACACGGCTGGAGATCCCACAATCATCCCACCATGTGACGCTTGGGCAGAAGAGGGGAAAATCCAACATTAATTTACTGTTCTGACCTAGACAGGACAACTTGCTTCTCTGTCCAATCTAAGGCAGACAGACCACTCACAGATATAGCTAAAGATGGTTTAGCCTTGTCTTGCTCCCAGGCTGGGATAAGATGCTGTTACCCCAGTGACATGAGGTGAAATAAGTAGTGCCAGGCCTTGGTTTATCTTGGTAAGCTTCAAGTGGCGACATAATGCATGTGGCTTGTTCATTATTGTCTAAAGGCAGAGATAACTGGGCTGCATAGCGCTGTGGCCTAGCAATTTCCTTGGGTGACCTCATGAATGATGCAGCAATATTTTACGTTGTGACAGCCTTACTTAGTGGCAGCAAGAGCCAGGGAGGAGGACATTTGCCACAAAATCTCTGGCTTGTCATTGCCCTTAAAAAACACCACGTTGTTGTTCACTTTATATATGTATTTTAAAAAAATAAGCTGCCCTCATTTATCATGACTTTGGATGGCTTCCATAATACAAATAGCAACAATAGTTAGAGGCCATCTAACTCCAGATGATTCTGGGCAGCTTTCAAGTAAAAATGAGAAAGGAACATTAAAACTGAGCAAAAAAAGGACCACACATGCTCGGAGAACATAGGAAAAACCCACAGGGGCTCAACATCCTTTGTTGCCAGGTCTTCATGGACTTCCAAGCATTATCAGGGTGGGAGCCATATAAATCTTGGGTAGGGAGAGCATTCTAGAGGGCAGGGGTGTGACAGAGAAGACAGGCTTCCTAAATCCCCAAAGATGGTCCCTTTCATTGAAGGAATCTGGAGCACACCCACTCTGCCCAATGTCACTGTCCAGGTAGAAACAATTGAAGTCAGGCAGTCCCTCAAATAGCCCAGCCCCATGCCATGAAGGGCTTTATGGGGGATACCTAGCCCCATGAATTGCATCTGGAGACCACAGAGCTTTAGTGACACATGGGCAGTGGTGGGATTCAGCCAGTTCGCACCACTTCGGCAGAACCGGTAGCTAATTTTTTGTTGCCCAGGCCCAGAATGGACTTCCGGAAGCGGCATCCACACAGAGAACCGGTTGTTCACATATTTGAACCCCACCACAGCACATGGGTATACTTTGGCATATCCACAAGATAAGTAACAGATCTTAAACCTGGAGCTTCTGCTGAGGTATCAGCAAACACTTTTGAATTAACAGAAAAGTTCAGTACTGCAACAATGGAAGGAATATTCTACACCATATGTTAAGGAGGTTGGGCTGCTGTCTCTTTCAATACAGTATAGGCTTTGGTTTTGAAGCAACGCCCTGCCCATTTTAAATGTCATTGTCATAACTGTGTTTTTCACACACAATTCAAACTAATTTTGAC
>NW_015397091.1:0-1165 GCF_001527695.2 Protobothrops mucrosquamatus
GGCATTTTTCCCACCCCTATTTTGGGGTCATGGTTCACATCTTCCAATTAACTTGGAAGATGTGATTTACTTCCGGTTTCTTTTTCCCGGGCTTTCCTTATTCTCCTCCCCTTTCACTGTTGCCTGATTTAACTATAAAAATACCAGACAGTTCTGCATATTGTCAAAGCAAGAATATACAGTATTTGCAGCGTTGACACACGCAAACATAGAAATAAGGATATGCTAAGGATATTTCTAAAAAAGCACCAGGAACAAAAATAAAGAGCAATCTTATAATCAATCCATACATTTTAGCTGCATTACACGGAAGTCTAAAATAGCCCAGCTTAGCCATTTTAGTAGTAGTAAAAGCCGCTTACAATAAATACATACAATTAAAAAAATAAAACATACAGTTGAAAGAACAGTGTAGTTTATTGGAGTAAAGCAGATTTTTTTTTAAAAAAAAGACATTTAAAATGTACTTACATATTTAGTTGTGAGATTTATCAATCAACCCAACTTAGTATGGCTCTCGACAGAGTAAAGCTTAAAAACAATAACACATCACAAAGCATGCTAAATATAACCACCTACGGAGGAGCTGAATACTAACAAATATTGTAAATTATCAAACGTACAGAAAGGAGAGAGACAGAAACCTATAGGTTTTTTCTTCTTTTATTATTATTTCTTTTTACCCTACTTTTAATGTTTAGATGCTTAAATGTTTGTTAAATTTGTTTCATCGATTTTTAAATTTCCTTTTATAAATGTGTATGTGTGTGCATATAGAAAAAATGATAGATAAAAGGAAATAAAAATAGACGAATGCTTTATATGCATATGTACACCCTCCCCCCAAACATATGCATGCACATTAAGCAGCCATTAAGTGGAGACCTTTTTATAATACTATATGTGTAGACTATTCCCATCATGACGCTCTCGCTTGTGCAGAACAAGGTAGAGAAAAAAACCTCCGGCAGATTAAAAACCACAGCAGTGGGTACATGCCAATCAATGTATTATGACCAATAGTATGACAGAATAAAAAAAGACTTTAACTGCTACGTGGAAAGCAAAGAGGGAAGAAAGATGCTGTGTGTTCTTCTGAGAGAAGCATGTCCCTGAACTTCCATGAAAATACAAAGCACAACTACGTTTTTTTCTCCAGAGCCAT
>NW_015397091.1:4718-7631 GCF_001527695.2 Protobothrops mucrosquamatus
CCCCCCCCCCCCGCCGGCCTAGCGTACCCGGCCGGCGCCAATAATAGCGCCGCCTGAAGTGGTTGCCATCCCCTCCTCATATTGAGAGAAACCCCCCTCCCCAAAAAAAAAGAAAAAGAAAAAAAAAAGGCATGGCTATCCGGAATGGTGTAACCGACGAGGGCCATCGTAACGTCTGAACCTATTCACCGACGAAGAGACCGTTACATTTTAGGTCGGGCACATCCGGGTTGCCGGAATTTGAACAGACACAAAAAAAGCAGCAGCGAGAACGAAGGGGGGGGCGGGGCGGGGGCGGGGGCGGAGCCCCGCATGTCTGCACGTCGCGTCGCCTTCACGTGATCCGTGCCGTTGTAGGAAAGCTGGTCTTCCGCGTGGGGAGGCGTTCGAGCGAAAGGGCCCCGTGGCCGGACGAAAGAAGGTTTGCTCTTCTCGCCTGCGAATGGGACGTGATTCACGCGCGCCGCGTTTATCGCGCGGCGGGTGTATTTCGATTTGTCCCTGGTTCTCCCCCCCCCCCGCTGTTTCCAGGCGGGTTTTTTTTAAAAAAAAAATATATATATTTTAAATAAAAAAAAATTAAATTTATATTTATATATGGGTATCGGTGACTCCAGGCTGCTTACAAAGATAAAGACCCAATATACAAAGAAAAATCAGTAACCACCCCCGCCCTGCGACGACAATGAATAATAATAAAAAAAAAGGGGGCTGCGTCACACTCCGGGGTCCCCAGACTTATTGGCAAAACCAGCCTCTTTCGGGCCTTGCAAAAGAGTGTCAGAGTGAGGGCCAATTTTATTTCCGTGTGGAAGATGTTTCACGAGGAGGGAGCCACCTGCAGAAAAAAGGCCCTTGGTCTTTGTTAGACCAACCTCTTTAGGAGAGGGGGACCCGTAGCATCCCTTGCCTTCCCACTCTGGTGGGTTGGGTAGAGGTATTCGAGAAAAGACAGTCCTTCAAAAACACCTAGCCCAGGGGTAGGCAACCTTGGCTCTTTTATGACTCGTGGACTTCAACTCCCAGAATTCCTGAGCCAGCATGGCTGGCTCAGGAATTCTGGGAGTTGAAGTCCATGAGTCATGAAAGAGCCAAGGTTGCCTACCCCTGACCTAGCCCCAAGCCCTGTAGGGCTTTATTTCAGATAGAGTATTAAGGCTGAAACATGTTTTTTTAAGTGAGTTACATTTGTTTTTGCACTTTTCTGAATAGTAAGAACTAGTTTGGTGAAAGATAGGGCTAGAAACTGGGAGACTCTGAGTTCTATTCCTCCTTAGGCATTGAAGACAAACTGGATGGTTTTCAGACCAGTCACTCCCTTTCAGCCCAATTCACCTCATAGTGAAATATTATGAATGTTCACCACCTTATGTTGATTGAAAGATTATTAGATATCTTTGGCTGACCAGACACTATGTATACTATATTTCCCTACCCTACATGGCCTAACCAGGAGCACATATTTTGGGTATCCACTCTTTCAGAAATCAAATGGATTGTGGCCTGGAAGATAACTTCAGTAGCACTCTTGAACAGCTTTACCCCTGAGGTCAGATCAGCCCAATCCTATTGTTTAATGGTAAAATAGTTGTTCTCAGAGAACATTTGATGAGAAGGATTTTTAATTAGAAGACATAAAATTAGAAGACAGCACTTGTATAATTTATTTTTTATATCTTATGTATTATAAGATGTATAGATAGTTTGCTATAGGGGTTTGCAAATTCTTTTAAGTTCATGCATATCCATATAGCGACTACCATGAGAAGTATGTGAAGCAGTTTCATGAGCCTGAAAAAAGACATGAAAATGTTCAATCTATCAAAATAAATGTATTGACCTTTCATCTAACCAAGGGTTTTTTTTTTACATGGAGAAAAAGAAAGAGTGAAATATATTAAAGGGCCATGATCCAAAGAAGAAACGGAGAGACTTGAGTTTGAATTGCTGTTAGAATAGGGATCTCAAATTCAAATGGCAACATTAAAGCATTTTCATATATTTATCCAAAATCTAATGAATAAGTAAAGAAAATGAAGATATATCTTTAATGTTTTTATTAAATAAAGTCACTGTGTAACAGTGGCTTTTTTAATCATTTCACTTTGGCCATATATTCCGTTTCTTGGCCTATAAAGAGGTAGAAGAGAAAATATAATTTCAGACATGCATGATTCTGTTAAAGAAACTTTATAATAAAGTTAGTGCTAATGTGCTTGTCTGGACTACTTGCAAAGCTGACAAATGTTTCAAATATCACTAATTGCTGCTGTTTTACTCATAAACTTCTTTTGTATAGCTATGCCAGGATTCTCACTTTGGTGTGTGTTGTTGGGCACCCAAAATTTGGTAATAATTGTATACATTGATTGGAAAATAATTTTTATTACCATATTTGTGAATGGTTGTTAAATGAGGTGGTTGCTAAATGAGGAGTGAGTGTATAGGCTGAAAAGATAGCTGTACAACGATAGTTTAAATTACTGTTAACGTGTGATGAATAGTTGTTGCATAGAGAGAGGCTGGAGCAAATCCCAGAAATTTTGTAATAAAGTGCTGAAACTTTAGGTGGGGGCACCACTTACACAGCTCTTAACGGAGCCAGGCTTAGACTGTATCTCTACATAAGAGTAGAGGAGTAACTATAGAAGTAGCTATAGCTAGGGATAGGGACTAGGATAGGGAGACCAGGCAAGTCAGGAAGAGTGGGACTATAGGGTTTTGGCCTCCTCTCTCATAGTACCTGCATTTATTATTAGCCTGAAGCTGTTGGTCTCAGCATCTGCAAGGAGCCTGGTGAATTTCACTGCCTTTACATTTTTACCAGTCTCCTGATGCTCAGTTATATATTCAGGGTGGATCCATAGTTCTTGTCCAAGATCATCAAGCTGTTTACTGCTACATGTGCAGTGA
>NW_015397092.1:0-1981 GCF_001527695.2 Protobothrops mucrosquamatus
ACTACATAAATATGACCAAAAAGAAAAAGAAAAAAATTACATATACCCACATATATTCTATGACACGGAAACAACACAGTCTATTTCGAATGTATACATGTACATGCAAGAAAAATGAATCTTGGGAGTTTACCAGACGGATGGCATAAGGAACAAAGTTGTTACAGAATCTGGTAGTCCATAATATTTTTATTTTAATGAGCGCCATGGATGCATTCCGAAAACAACTGGAGCACCACTTGAACACTATTGGCATTAAAAACGGTACCTTTAACATTATCAAACAACAGCATCTGCCTATCGAAGGTCCCTGCAAAGGACTTAATTGCTGGATAAAAATACCAGATCCGGTCTAAACATTTGGCTAATTATGCAACCAACCATAATGATATTTTTAATTATCAGTTTAATTAAATTTATTTTAAATAATAATTTGGATTATTATTAATGGAGTTAATTGAAATAATTTAAAATAGGACCAAAAAAGCAAAGATGGTACCAACAATAATAGATGCCTTGGGTGCAATCTCAAAATATTTGCAGCACCTTTTGAACATCATCTGCATTCACAAAATCCCCATCAGTCAATTGCAAGAGGCAGCTTTACTTGGAACAACTTACATCCTGTGATAATATCTTTAACACCATCAAACAACAAACAACTATCTCAGGTCTTGGGGAAGAATTCAGGTGGATAAAAATGTCAAAGCCAATTTATCTGGCTGATTGTTCAGTGAACAATAATAATAACAGATTACTGGTTTGAGGTGTTAATTATAGCTCCTTTATGAAATAAATCACAATTGACTGGGTTCACACAATATAGTAAGCCATATATTATATTTTGCAAGCCATATTGCCTAGATAAATACAAAATGCTAAAGTACATATTTAGAACAGCCAACAGTGAATTGCTGCAAATTGTTCTTCCTCTGCTTCATTCACTATATATTCCTCTTCTTGTAAAATGTTGAGTATAAAATCAGCATAGCATCTTCTTGATTTTTTTTTAAAGAAATCTGTAATCTATCATAGTTCTCACAAGCCAGTGAGCACCATGGGACAAAACAGGTGTATCTAACTATAGTTTAATTTCTAACTAGGGATTGTGATTTAATTTGACAAGAAAATACTTTTTGCTGTCCAATTTTAGCAAAAATATTATTCTGGTTTTCTGTCATTAACTGTACAGGATATCTACAGCACTATAAAACTACTACAGTCAATATAAACTATAAATGAAATAATTTAAACAAAATACCTTCTCTTTGGGGGGAGTGTTAAATGTGAAAATCATGGCAGATTTGAAAATATATTACTGTGTCTCAGAGTGACTCTCAAAAGCTCTATTTTCTTGCTTAATGACAGTTCTTGAAAGCTTCAGGAGAAGTTGCAGAAGGCCCCTGAATGAAAAGTAATGTCCTGCTTGGTTAAGAAAAGTAATATCTGTTCTCCAGAAACAACTGTGTCGTCTCTTCTAGCAAGTGGTAACTTTCAGAGTGACCATGTCTCCTCGAGTCACAGCTCAGTCCAATACAACGAGAAACTGTATAGTTCTGCCTCTCAAGCTTTAGAGGCCTATATTAAAGATTTCAATCTCAGTCGTTCATCGCCTGACGTCAGACCTGGAAAAATTGAAATTCTTCCAAGGGCTCCTGAAAACTTCAAGTCCTCAAAAGATGATTTTGAGCCCAAATGTGGTACGTGTGTGTGTTTTCACCTTTTCAGTAAAGTATGTGGGGAGGAATCTTTACCTGTACTAGAGGTCACTTTGAAAATTTATTTATTTATTTATTTATTTATTAATTGCATTTGTATCCCGCCCTTCTCCTTTCGGACTCAGGGCGGCTGACAATTAGATAAAATACTAACATATGTACATATACCTGATTAAAATTTGATTAAAATGAAATATTTAAGTATGTCCAATTAAAAGTAATTAAAACCCCTTTAAAATCCCTTAGGCCAGTCCCGCTAGCTG
>NW_015397092.1:5024-7630 GCF_001527695.2 Protobothrops mucrosquamatus
TTAATGATTTTAAAGTTTCAGGGGATTTTTAAGGATAATTTTAATTGATCGGCCTATTTAAATATTTCTTTTTAATTCGGCTTTTAATTATTGTATTTGTATTGTAGTTTTATGAGGCTGTTAGCCGCCCTGAGTCCCATGAGGAGAAGGGCGGGGTATAAATTAAATTATAAATAAATAAATAAATAAAATCAGCCATGACATGTGACATTTTTAATTGTGACATTTATAATTATTTTAGATGACACAGAAAAACTAATTCAGAAAGCAAGGAGGGCATTGGAACCCTTGGCTGAGGAATCAACTAGTCTCCTGAAAAATGATGGCAGTCCTTGTACAATGGATATACTAGAAGCAGAAAGATTGTGGGATAACGTTCCAATTGGTTTGTGAGTATATGAGAACCTCATTAAGTTTTTTATGGATACACAGAGTGGGACTCTTCAGCAATAGCCTGACTAATACCAGCTTCTTCAACCTACCTGAATGTGATAAAATGATGGTGTTTGTACAAGCAATCTAAGAAGACCACTGCTAGATCCTGTTGTCGTAACGGTGAAGCCAGATTCTTCATGAGTTTGTCCACTCCCCCTTTGAAAGTCACCTCTTTCACAAGTGCATTTGTAGCTTAACCATATGCTCTATCTTTCCTGACTGCTCAACCATTTAGCTCCATTAGTTGTGTCCAGATCATTGTATTAAGAAAAGAACAAAGAGTTCCAGATTCACTTCTTAGTAGCTTGAGAAGCTAGCCAATTGCAAGTGGCGTCCACAGAACTCTTCGCTGCTATTATAACCAACCAGTCCCTGTTACCCACACACTTAACATTGGCTCAAAATATTTCCCAAGGGACCAATAATTTCCTTGAAGATTTTTGTCCATTTTCTCTGTGTCAGGAGCCAAGCCTCCTTATGTGTTCATAAACTGGTTATTCCTTTTGTGCTTACTACATTCTCAGGATTTCTGTTACAGGACCGTACAATGCTTTTGGAAGGTCAAGAGTGACATGAGTAATGGCCAGGAACGGTGTCAAACTTGTGGGCAGGGCTGTATTTGAGAAAGACTTCTGTGTCATTTCTTTGAAAATGTGATTTGTTTATTTTAGGAACCTATATTCTAGTTTCCACATTTAATGCAGTGGGAAAGAGCTGTCAATATTCAAGGTCAGAGGACAACAAAAAAGAGAATTGAGAAATGCAGAGTTACTTCCCCATCCACCCCCACCCCGCCTCCAGTTTGTTAGCCATTGACACTGAAAACTTGCAACCATTGCAGCATCCCCGTGGTCATAGGATCAAAATTCGGACACTTGATTACTGGCTTGTATTTATGACAGTTGCAGTATCCCAGGGTCATGTGATCATCTTTTGCAACCTGAGTTAATGGGGAAGCCAGATTCACTAACTTAATAGCTGCACTGATTCACTTAGCAATTGTGGGAGGAAAGGTTGCAAAATGGGGAAAACTCACTTAACTGTCTTGCTTAGCAACATAAATTTTGGAGTCAAATATACACTTATTCACATGCATACAGAACTTATTACACCACCCAGTTTGGAGATACAAAGGTATCAGATAAGATACTAGAATATGGATGTAATGAAAATAGTGCTTTTTTATTTATTTCCCAATCTCTTTGTGATTGGATAGGTGTGGTAAACTCTTTTGGTTCAACTCCGGGTGGCTTCATGGACATACCCATGTAGTTTTCTCTTTTAACATGACAAAAGTTGTTTGCTACTGCCTTATTCCAGGGAAGTTTTTTCCACTTCCCTTGTGGCCTCCCATGAAAATAGTAAGCAGTTGGGTTCCATGTCACTGTTGCTTGTTCTGATTCCAGTATGTGAATTCCAGTGTGCCATTAACCAGTGGAACATCTTTCCATCAGCAGTTGTAGATGCTTCATCACTGGAGGTTTTTAAGAAGAGATTGGACAGTCACTTGTCTGAAATGATATAGAGTCTCCTGCCTGAGAAGGGGGTTGGTCTAGAAGACCTCCAGGGTTCTTCCAGCTCTATTCTGATTGAATGTTTTCAACATTATGAGAGGCATAACTACCTAGTTGAGGGAGCAATGCAAATGGCACCTTCTCTGTGTACTCTGTGTCTGTGCAAATCCTTTCAGTATCTTTTAGTGCAGTTCAAGCAAGCCCAGTAAACTTTTCGAAGCAACCTGGGCTGTAAGAGAGCAACTGAAAGTATCAGCATTGCTCATATAAACAAAGTCTTCTTGAAGAAACAAAAAATAAGGAGGAGCACAGTTAGGATCTTGGAAGGAACTTTGTAAAGTAAGATATTTTTTGACAGGTTTTGAGCATACAGGTAGCCCTCAGACTTCCATCATTAAATGATGCAGTTGTTACTTAACAAGTCATCAGGTGACTGTGCCTCATTTTATGACCTTTTCCCCACAGTCATTATGCCAATCGCATAGTCAAATGAAGTGTGTGATTGTTAAGCAAAACCTGCTCAAGTCCCCCATTGAGTTTCCTTATGGGAAGCTGGCTGGGAAGGTCACCAGCAGTGATCACGTGATTCTGGGATGCTGCAACTATTGTAAATGCATGGCCGGTTATCAAAGTGCCCAAATTGCGATTATATATATA
>NW_015397093.1:0-2576 GCF_001527695.2 Protobothrops mucrosquamatus
TAAATGGATTTTGACTCTCTGTGACAAAACGTAGTAATAACATACCAGGAGGACTTACTGAATAGTGGAGAGACCAAACTCACCCACAGTAACAAATGAAGAACAGAAAAGAGGTAGGGCAACAAAAGCATTAAATGGTCGGTACATTAAAAAAAAAAAAAAAAGTAGGCAAAGCAGATAATAACAAGACCTGGCAGTGTCTAAGAGCAGGAAATTTGAGGAAAGTGATAGAAGGAATAATTCTGGCTGCATGAAATCAAGCCTTAGGAATAAATGCTCGCAAAGGCAGAATTGAGAAGACAACAAGAGACAGCAAGTGCTGCCTTTGCCATGGAACCTGAAGGAACAGTGGATCAATGTTTGAAGATAACACAGACAGGTTGCAATGGATGGACGCCATCAAAGCTGACACCAGCCAAAGCATAGAAAAACCCAAAGACATAGTGGAGAGACCCGGCCCATCAAATCACCAAGACTCGGACACAAATGAAGGGATAACATCAACCTCAATATTAGCTAGAGGCACTCATTCTGGCTGCACAAGATCAAGCCATAAAAACAAAAACGTGCAAATCCAGAATTGAGAAGTCAGCAACAGACAGCAAGTGCCGCCTCTGCAAAGAAGCTGAAGGAACAATGGGTCACCAGGTTAGCTGCTGCAAAAAGGTTGCACAAACTGGTTACAAAATGCAAAGACCTGCAAACAGAAATTGAACAGCTGTGGCAAAAGAAAGCAAAGGTAACATCAATAGCAATAGACACTTTGGGTTCAGTTCCAAAATAACTGAAACTTAAACCCCATTGGCACTGCCAAATTCCCCATCAGTCAGTTGCAACAGGCAGCTTTACTCAGAACAGCTTACACCCTGCAATGATACCTTTAACACCATCAGCCATCAACATCTGTCTATCCCAGGTCCTTGAGAAGGACTCAATAAATGGACCAAAATGCCAAATCAAGTCTAAACATCTGGCTGACTGCATGAGGAGACAATGACGAAGGGTGTTTCTGTAATTTACAGAAACCCATACCAAAGCAGTTGTCACTCGGGTCAACAAGAGCCAAGCTGGGTGCTGGAATTTCTAGACATCTGGTGTCAAGGGAGCTACAGGATTCTACAGGGTTGGCTGAGCAACCAGGGCTGGCAGCTGCAGAACTACTGGAAGAATCGTTGTTTACCTATCCACAAACATAGAATGACAAAAAGAAAAAAATAAGGTTGAGTGAGCTAAAAGGATAAATTTTGGAGAAACTCTCATTTTTATATCAGGATCCTTAAAAAAATGGAGTTTTGGATAATTTAACTTGCATTTTGATGGCAAGCATTAGAGGAAAAAGTAGTTGAGTTTTAGATAACTCTCAACCTATAAATATCATCCAAAAATTGATATGAAAAATCAGGTGCAGAAGTTACTCGTTTAGGAGACAAATATTTTTGCATTTGCATATGCCTAAATTAGATTAGTTCTTCCAAAGGTCTTACTTATTCTTACCTATTAATCCAAATCTTCAAAGTTGGTGAGAAGAAGACTAATATCTCACATTATTGATGGCTGGAGGGACCAATGATGGCAAAGCAGAAGAAGCTGCAGAGAAAATGTGATGTGTTTTAAGTCCTGTTCAAGTTAATTGTACTTCAGCAGATGAGGAAGAGTAGGCTCCACCCTTACTACAGTTTGCAGATTATGTCCAAAATTTGACATATCATGCAGAAACTGTCACATGTGTTGTTTGATAACTCATAGTATTGAATGTTGGAGTAGCAAGTAATGATAAGCAGAACTTTGAAGATTTTGCATATCTTTTCCGGGACAGGAAAGCAGATCTTGAGAAAAGTGTGATGTAACTAGATAATGGATGAACATGAATGATAGGAAGGTCTGATTCTTGTCTTTGCAAAATAATAACAAGCTATGAATGTAGAACCTGGGCAATCAGAAAGAAAAGGGAGATCTTTTTTTTAATTTCAGTTGGAGTAGTTCTATCATCTGAGAAGTTTTATGATGAACATCTGCCCACAAACCTGACATCTTCATGCTAAACACGATACAACTTTCTTTCTTTATAGTCTTCCTACACACTTGTTCACGCAGACCAAAGTACTTATTTAAGGTTATGGATTTATTGCAACACAAGAGGAAACCTGCCTGTTTGGGATGAAAATAATTCTTCATTCCTGACCAGCTCATGAATCCTTACCTGGCCTGGCCAGCCTTTTCTCAAAAATTTCTATTTTTCCCCAAGGAATCTGTGCTGATTCTCTGCACAGCAGGCCTTAGGGGTAGCATTTCCTTTTTTGCAATGTAAATCATGTTTTTATTCTTATTAATAATGTAACTGACCCGTCACTCTTTCATGTATCTAATGTCCTATTCGCATCAATCCATTTCCCACACAATGCAGGGAGTCACAAATAGTCCACAATTAATCCGTGTAATGACTTGCCTCCAGAAGCTGTGGGTACTCTAACACTGGAGGTTTTTAAGAAACATCATGTGAACTCAAAGCTTCCTCCTTCTGTTATGTATTCAAGATGGACAGTGAGTAATATGTATATGTTACTTATATGTAAGGG
>NW_015397093.1:5579-7208 GCF_001527695.2 Protobothrops mucrosquamatus
GACATGGCTTTTCCATCAAGCGGGATTGGCCTAGGGGGGGGATTGTATAGGGATTTTAATAGGGATTTTATAACTTTTCTAAAAATAACAGGCTTATTTAATATATATTTTAATTGTTTTTAGATATTTATTGTATAGTTCCGTTTTTATTGCCTGTAAGCCGCCCTGAGTCCTTCGGGAGAAGGGCGGGATATAAATTTTAAAAAAAGAAAAAAGAAAAGAAAGAAAGAAAGGGGACAAATATTTTGGCCGGGAACAGCGATGCCAGATTGGGAAGAGGACAGCCACACACCGGTCAATGCTGATGGCTAAGTTTATTCCATGTATCCCCCTTCTCTCTCTTGTGCCATTTGCAAAGTTTTGAGATTCCCATGTTGGATTCTGCAACCCTGCAAATAAGAAGTGTGTACAAAATTCCCAGGACTGAGTAGGAATCACCTATTTCATACACAATCCTGAAGAGAGAACTTTGGTCACCAAAATAAATTAGCAGAGTAGTTGAAAAATAAGGTTGGATGAAGGGAGAAAAGGAGAAAATTTTGAGCAACTCTCATCTTTACATCAGGAATGTTAAAATTAGAGATTTGGGTAATTTAATTGCTTGAAAGATATTTGTACTGATTTCTTTTGGCCAGCATTCCAGGAAAAAATCATCAAGATTTAGGTAACTATAAACATAAAAATATCACACAAAAGATGTGATATGATATGAAAAATCAGGTGCCTAAAGTGCTAGTTTAGTAGACAAATGGTTTTGCATTTGCTTATGCCTAAATTAGATTAGTTCTCCCAAACTTCTTACCTGTTCTTACCTACTGGTCCAACGTCTTCAAAGTTGGTGAGAAGAAGACTAATATCTCACATTATTGATGGCTAGAGGGACCAATGTTGGCAAAGCAGAAGAAGCTGCAGAGAAAATGTGATGCGTTTTAAGTCCTGTTAAAGCTAATTGTACTTCAGCAGATGAAGAAGAGTAGGCTCCACCCATACTACAGTTTGCAGATTATGTCCAAAATTTGACATATCAAGCAGAAACTGTCACATGTGTTATCTGATAACTCATAGTATTGAATGTTGGAGTAGCAAGTAATGATAAGCAGAACTTTGAAGATTTTGCATATCTTTTCCGGGACAGGAAAGCAGATCTTGAGAAAAGTGTGATGTAACTAGATAATGTATGAACGTAAGTGATAGGAAGATCTGATTCTTGTCTTTGCAAAATAATAACAAGCTATGAATGTAGAACCTAGGCAACCAGAAAGAAAAGGGAGCTTTAGGCTCTTCTCCAGTGAGTCCTTCTCATTAGGTGGCCAAAGTTCTTGAGTTTCAACTTCAGGATCTGGTCTTCTAAACATCAGTCAGGGTTGATTTCCTCTAGGACTGACCAGTTTGATCGCCTTGCAGTCCAGAGGACTCACAGGAGTCTTCTCCAGCACCATAGTTTAAAGGCCTCAATTCTTTTGCACTCAGCCTTTCTTATGGTCCAACTTTCACAGCCGTATATTGCAACTGGGAAAACCATGGCCTTGACTATACACACTTTTGTTGGCAGGGTGATGTCTCTTCTTTTTAGTATGCTGTCTAGATTTGCCATAGCTTTCCTCCCCAGGAGCAAGTGTCTTTTAATTT
>NW_015397093.1:10196-13205 GCF_001527695.2 Protobothrops mucrosquamatus
GCAAAATAATAACAAGCTATGAATGTAGAACCTAGGCAACCAGAAAGAAAAGGGAGATCATTTTTTTTAGTTTCAGTTGGACTAGTTCCATCTTCTGAGAAGTTTTATGATGAACATCTGCCCACAAACCTGACACCTTCATGCTAAACATGATACAACTTTCTTTCTTTATAGTCTTCCTACACTCTGGTTCACGCAGACCAAAGTACTTATTTAAGGTTATGGATTTATTTCAACATAAGAGGAAACCTGCCTGTTTGGGATGAAAATAATTCTTCATTCCTGACCAGCTCATGAATCCTTACCTGGCCTGGTCAGCCTCTTCTCAAAAATTTCTATTTTTCCCCAAGGAATCTGTGCTGATTCTCTGCACAGCAGGCCTCAGGGGTAGCATTTCCTTTTTTGCAATGTAAATCATGTTTTTATGCTTATTAATAATGTAACTGACCCGTCACTCTTTCCTGTATCTAATGTCCTATTCTCATCAATCCATTTCCCACACAATGCAGGGAGTCACAAATAGTCCACAATTAATCCGTGTAATGACTTGCCTCCAGAAGCTGTGGGTACATTAATACTGGAGGTTTTTAAGAAAAACCTTGTGAACTCAAAGCTTCCTCCTTCCGTTATGTATTCAAGATGGACAGTGAATAATGTGTATATGTTACTTATATGTAAGGGTGTAGGTCTATACATGTGTTGTATATAGTATGTTTTAAATGTGCGTTATGTATGTGTACACCTTGAGAAGAAGCAACTAAATTTCATTTTTAATATGTGCCATTGTGCCCACAGGAAAAAATGACAATAAAGGTTATCTAATCTAATCAACTGGGCCACCATTTGTCTGAAAAAATATAGGGTTTCCTGTATGAGCAGGGGGCTGGACTAGAAGATCTCCAAGATTCCTTCTGACTCCATTATTCTGTTCTTCATAAGAAGGTACAATATCACTCAGGTGAAGGGAACAATTATAATTTAGCAGTTCACAAACTGTGTGTGTACATTTGAGGTTTGATGGCTAATAACACCACCTTTTTTGGGAATAGTACCATAAAATTATATATCAATGGAAAGATAATTTAATCAAGAATGTAATGCAACATAGTTTGTTCAATTATCTTTCCTTTATTCTAGGAAAAGTTATAGGCAAATAACCAGAAAAAGGAAGCACAACTTGCTCAGGTTGATCTCAGGTAGCTTTCCTTCACCTGATTGTAGCCAATGAGCATGAGTGTTTAGAGAGACGATCGGGTGTCACCTTGTTTTGGAAATGAGCCAATCAGATCACAGTAGGATTCAGTTATAGATGTCATGTATTGAAGCTGAGAGGAGGACATTTGTCAGTGTGTCATGTGATCGCTATCAAGTTGATTGGGGTTTTTTGTGTTCTTTCATTTAGTGAGCTTGTAAAATGAAATAACATTAAAGTAATGGTGCAAAGAGTTGACTGGTCACCCAGAAAGCGATGTAAAATAGTATTATTCAGTGAACAAGGCTAACAGTTATAAAGAAATTAGAAGAAAAAATGATGGAACCCTAACCAAAGGTGGCATTTCTACTGTACACTTTTCCCAAAAGGTGTCCACAATTTTGGCCACTACTGTAGGACATGATCCCCATTTTCAACCTTTCCTGCTGGTTTGCCCAGAGAGTCAGTGGGGAAGCTGGCAGGAAAGGCCACAATTTGCTGGGATAAGTTTCTCCCGCCCATGCACTCTCCCCCAGCCCATCTGCACTTTTGCATCCAAATTACTTGGATATCCCTGCACATCTTCCTTGACCCTCCTTCACACGTTCATACAAAGCCCAGTCTCCTGTTGCTGTTTGCCATTTGCTCACCTTCCCCCTTATGCTCCTCCCCTCCTCACCCGACATCAGCCACTTTCTCATCTGAGTGGCTACTTCCCCAGTGACTTCGGTTACGGAAGCCAGCAGGATGTTGGCTTAAGTTGGCTTAATCTAATGACTGCGGGATTGTGTAAATGGCACACTTTGGAGGGAAAACTCTTGCTTCCCACATTTCCCCCCAATCTTCAAGATGAACTCTGATATCATTCTTTTGGAGGCCCAGAAAACCTATTCATACTTTATTTCTGAAACAAGAAATACAATTTTGTACTCATAAGAGAGATCCAGGATTTTGAAATTTCGCATTTGCGGAGGGTTATGAAATTGTTTGTAAATTTTAATCTGGTTTCAGGAGCTTCGTCTTCTCTGAAGACTCTTTGAAAAATGACCTTGATGCTCTCCCTGGACTGAGCTCTTTTCTTTCTCCCCACCAGAAAATAAATCACTGGGTTAACGCTGCTATTTAGAGAAGCACTTGGACTTAAGTAGAAATCCAGTTCATTAGCATCAAATAAATTCTCCGTCTTAAGAAAATGAGTAATGAACACGTAGATGTATATTGGAAGATTAAGAATAAGGAAACAGAGAAGAGTAATTAGGATCATCACTAAATGTCTTCCACGTTTCATCTGTTTGGATTTAAGGCATATTTTGATGAATAGGATCACAGTAGAGGTTGTGATCAGAGGAAGGCAAAGCACAGCAGTCACAACCAAATGGAGATTCCAAAACAAATATTGCATAATGTAATGAATTCCCATCAGGAGGGAAGAGAAGATCCAGAGGAAGACGCAGACAGCAGGGGACAAATATTTTGGCCGGGAACAGCGATGCCAGATTGGGAAGAGGACAGCCACACACCGGTCAATGCTGATGGCCGTCAGAAGAAATAGACCGTTGATATATGTGACATCGGAGAGAGAAAAGAAGATTTTCTGGAGAATTCTTGACTGTAGAACATGTATAAAATCGTCAATGCAATATACAGTCATAAGTATGAGAAATCCAAAGTCGGCAATAGCTAAATTAAGAATCAATACTGTGAAAGGGTTTCTCTTCATTTGGAAGCCAAGCAGCCAAATAACAATTCCATTTAATGGGACTCCAATAGAGCAGATGATCAATAAGATAGAGAAAATGATACTTTCAACATAGTCG
>NW_015397093.1:21481-23559 GCF_001527695.2 Protobothrops mucrosquamatus
CTGGTTTGCCCAGAGAGTCAGTGGGGAAGCTGGCAGGAAAGGCCACAGTTTGCTGGGATAAGTTTCTCCCGCCCATGCACCCTCCCCCAGCCCATCTGCACTTTTGCATCCAAGTTACTTGGATATCCCTGCACATCTTCCTTGACCCTCCTTCACACGTTCATACAAAGCCCAGTCTCCTGTTGCTGTTTGCCATTTGCTCACCTTCCTCCTTACGCTCCTCCCCTCCTCACTCGACACCAGCCACTTTCTCATCTGAGTGACTGCTTCCCCAGTGACTTCAGTTACGGAAGCCAGCAGGATGTTGGCTTAAGTTGGCTTAATCTAATGACTGCGGGATTGTGTAAATGGCACACTTTGGAGGGAAAACTCTTGCTTCCCACATTTTCCCCCAATCCTCAAGATGAACTCTGATATCATTCTTTTGGAGGCCCAGAAAACCTATTCATACTTTATTTCTGAAACAAGAAATACAATTTTGTACTCATAAGAGAGATCCAGCATTTTGAAATTTGGCATTTGCGGAGGCTTATGAAATTGTTTGTAAATTTTTATCTGGTTTCAGGAGCTTCGTCTTCCCTGAAGACTCTTTGAAAAATGACCTTGATGCTCTCCCTGGACTGAGGTCTTTTCTTTCTCCCCACCAGAAAATAAATCACTGGGTTAATGCTGCTGTTTAGAGAAGAACTTGGACTTAAGTAGAAATCCAGTTCAACAACGTCAAAGAAATTCTCCTCCTTAAGAAAATGAGTAATGAACACGTAGATGTATAATGGAAGATTAAGAATAAGGAAACAGAGAAGAGTAATTAGGATCATCACTAAAAGTCTTCCACGTTTCATCTGTTTGGATTTAAGGCATATTTTGATTAATAGGATCACAGTAGAGGTTGTGATCAGAGGAAGGCAAAGCACAGCAGTCACAACCAAATGGAGATTCCAAAACAAATATTGCATAATGTAATGAATTCCCATCAGGAGGGAAGAGAAGATCCAGAGGAAGACGCAGACAGCAGGGGACAAATATTTTGGCCGGGAACAGCGATGCCAAATTGGGAACAGGACAGCCACACACCGGTCAATGCTGATGGCCGTCAGAAGAAATAGACCGTTGATATATGTGACATCGGAGAGAGAAAAGAAGATATGCTGGAGAATTCTTGGCTGTATAAAACTTGTAAAAATGTCAATGCAATATACAGTCATAAAGATGAGAAATCCAAAGTCGGCAATAGCTAAATTAAGAATCAATACTGTGAAAGGGTTTCTCTTCATTTGGAAGCCAAGCAGCCAGATAACAATTCCATTTAATGGGACTCCAATAGAGCAGATGATCAATAAGATAGAGAAAATGATACTTTCAACATAGTCGGATATAATTTGGTCTTTGTAGAAAATTCTGGTAGTATTATTGTCCAAATAATCTGTTGTAGCATCCAGGTTTGCTAGGCTGAAATTCATCAAGAGATGCTTTTGCAATGCTTCAATAATCTCTTCTTTTAGAGTGGACATTTCTCTTTGGGAAAAAAAGAAGAGCAGATTGGATTCAATAATTCATCAATAATTGTCATATCTTCATATCTAAACACTTTTGTGTTAGAGGCCGAGCCAACCTTTTGATTGTAAGAAAACATATACTGTATGTAAGCAGGAGTTCAATGTCTGAATGGCACCACAATCACTAAACCCATTCCATACGTTAGACTCAGGATTATCAACTGTGAGTCCTTATCTCTTCACCATTCTCATAATCCCTAATCCACAACCAATAAAAATCCACCCCCCCCAAAAAAACACCATAACATACAATTTCCCCAGACCTTGTCAATAGTTGGTTTTCCTTCAACCAAAAACCTCAAAACATGTTTGCTTGTTTTTTTAAAAAACAAATGCATTAAAAACAAAAATAGAACCGAGCAAGCAAAAAAAAACACAATTATGTACACTATTAATATCTGCCCACATGTATGTGTTTGTTATGTGTTTTTAAATGTATTTGATGTCATATAGTTTGGAAATTCAAACCTTGTAACACGTTTTGACAAGTGCCTCAATTTGAATGGCAATTGTATCGAAAAG
>NW_015397094.1:0-3946 GCF_001527695.2 Protobothrops mucrosquamatus
CTCTTATCTGTCTGAAAAAATAACCTTCCATTTTTTCTTAACTCTTAATTATCTTCTTTCCCAATGCTTTGTTACATAAAACAGGTTTATAAAGTAAAATTTCAAACTATGGTTTGAAATTATTTTATACACAAGAGTTAGAATAAACTATCATCTGTGGGCTAGACAATATAACATGATGATAAAAAAAATGAGGGATGGGGAAGAAAAAGGACAAAAATAGTCTTCCCAGCTGTAGGAATTTTTTTTTGAAAGAACAAGAAGTGCACTAGCTTAAGTTTTACAGCATTTGTTCTTTCTTGTGACTATTAAATTTAAATCTAATTTTAGTTCAGAAAGAGACATGGCCAGTGTGAAGTTTTGAATGTAAGACACTATGCAAAGCTTTTCAGAAATCATTTTTGTTAAGATAACAATATGCATTTCCCTAAGGCATCTAACTAAAAATTAAATAAAATATACCAAAGGTTTTTGAATAATATACAATTACTTCATTGTTTTATTTGACCACACCTAAATCTCTGGTCACATTATGGCCATTATGAACTATTAGCAAAATACTATTTTATTTTTAAAGGCTTTTATGAAAACCAACACAAGAAAACACACAGGCCTAAAGTTTTTGTCTCCAAGGCCTTCAGTATCTATAAATTATCTTTAATATTTCCATTAGTTCATTAGCTTGTCATGTCTTCATTATTTGGATCTGATCTAGATAAAAACAAATAAAAATTCACATTAAAATACAGTTTTCTTGTAGGATAGCATCAAAAAAATTCCATCACTGTTACCATTCAGAAACATTTTAGGCTATTAAGGAGTAATGTACATGTTTATAGATTTTGTGGTACCTGCAGAGAAATGTCCAGAAGTCTAGTTTTTGATAGACAGTTATGAGATACTATTTCAAAATGTTCAATATTTACTAAAGTTTTTAATTTCCATATAATAAATATTGTAGTAATTTAGGTTTCTCTACATCTCAGTCTTCAATCTTTGCTGACATCTAGTGGTGTTTTGTAGTGTAAAATTCTTGACTGGAAAGTTTTAGAATAAAGTGTTAACCAACTATATGAAACTGTTAGTTGCTGTCCAGTTATTTTATTTCAAAAAGTGTATATTTTTATTGCCAAAGCCAAAACTAAATTTCAATATCTTATTCTGTTAAATCTTTTAACAGAGTGATGTAAAGAGGCATAATGATCTCTTTATGTAGATTTATCTGCTATCTTTCTGCTTGCTGCAGGAAAATAACTTGAGGTCCAGTGCCTCTTCTTGAAAGCTACTTTTGAGAAAAGTGCCTCTAGTCTAGCTGCTCTTTTGTTATGGCAGCTCACAACACTGTTGCTCTGTAGGTAACATTAAAGCAAGCAAACTTCAATAAGGCAGGAGTAGCAAAATCATTTTCCTTGAATTGCTTAAGTACATGGCTTATGACAACTAATGGAATGGCTAGACGTATAAGTGATGTTACATGAAATAATTCACATACAGCATATTTGTAATGTGAGTATGAACAATTATCTTGGAATGAAGTTCTATAGATGGCTTCTGTTTCAGCATTTGTTGTTCCCTTCTCTTTTAACTGCTTTTGGTTTTAAATATTTGTTTCAATTTATTGTTTTTTTAGTGTGTTGCATTCTGCAACCCTTTTTAAGATGCTTTTACACAGGAAACAGTAAAAATGCATCTTAAAAATTGTGATGATAATAATAATAATAACTTTTGTGTGTGTGTTGTATACATACATATACATATATATATAATTTCAGCTGCTTTAAACAAAAGGTATAATTTGGATCACACTTAGATCAGAAATTAGAACTGTTATTGTATTATTTACAATGAATTTAAATGACTTAGGATTTTTTAAAAAAAAGGAAATGAGTATTTTTATATTATATTGACTTTAATCATAGGAATAAAAGTATTGCTGATATATTAATCAAAATGGAATTTTTAAAATGGAGGTAGCCTTGTTTGAATGACAATATGTCATTGAAAGAAGCATCCAAATAATTGTAAGGATACTTACTGTGTAATTTGATCTGACAGCAGAAATAGGCAGGAAAAAACAAAATGAAATGATGGAAAAATATTTTTTTTTTAAAAAAGGAGGGCTTATGGAAAGAAAAACAGGAAAGAAAAAATTAAGACATACCTTGCAGCCAGTCCACACCTTCTTGTAACCCTTCTCCTTTAAGAGCATCACTAGCACTGAAAGAACACACTCTTGTAAGTGATAAAAGCAAGTGAAGAAATATTTTTAAAATTAATCACGTACACAATGGTCTTTACTTATAAGATCTAGTTTCAAACATAGATGGTATCAAATGTGAAATTATTTCCTGCTTTCTGATCTGCTGAAGATGTTAACACACTGGATTTTCTCTACATGCCCACATTGGTGCATGCCAAGTTATCTGCACTACTTTATATCTTAATAGCACTTTAAAAAAAATTCTAAAAAACTGGCATCAAAGACAAAGCTGCCAGTGTCCTTTTTTATTTCCAAGAATGGCTCTAGGCCCCAGACAAATCCCCTAAATTTGGGGCCAGTTGTAGTCCAATGCTTTGTTTGTAATTGTGTCATCTCCCCAGAAAAAATGGCAATGATAAAGCAGGGGATTAAAGGAGGGATGGCAGAAAGCATTCTAGTAAATTGGTTATTTAACCAATATGCATGGTTGTCACTATGCAAGACCTTTCTCCCAGAAGCCATTTTGGAAGAGGTCTTAAAATTCTGACAATTCTGACTATGCCTACACAGGCCTGTCTCAACATGCTATTCAGAACACAGTATTCAATATGTGGTCAGATACAGAGGAATACATGTGCTCTTTTTATAACAGTGTTTAGCAGGAATTAGATTTCTACAGCATTCACATCAGACTAAATATGTATTTCTTGTGTTTTTATATTATAAGCCATTGCAAAAATTTCATCAAATATAAGTAGATAAAAGTAAAAACAACAACACACCAATGCTTGGTGGGTGCTATTATAGAATTGTTTCCCTTTAAATATTAAGTTAGCCCCTGACACTGATGGTCCCTCCAGAAAGCAGTAAAACTGAGCTTTTACCAAGTGCCATTCATACTGAAGTACATTTTCTATGTTGTTGGAAACTACTACCATAAGTTTTATCAGGGATCATTTCAGTGTAATTATATTAATATAATTTGGCTTTTTTTGATGTATTAGAGTATTGTTATGGATTTTACAAGTTAATTTTAATGTTTAGTTAGTTGCCACTAACATTTAATTGTTTCACATTTTAGACTGTATTATGGATATTTATTCTTATTCTTGCTGGGAAATCCTTGTGAGGTCCAGCAGCTGGAATGTGTATTTAGCTGTGACAAAGTCATGTTGCCTGGGTGCACCACCAGGAGGCTAATCTTGCACTCCAGGACACTGCTGCCCAATGGTTAAACAATCTAAATATCTGGCCACAGGTTGAGTAATCCCAGTAACTGCTTGTACATAATTTATTTATTTATTTATTTATTAAATTTATATACCGCCCTATCTCCCTTACGGGACTCAGGGCGGTGAACAGGCGATACTAAAAACCACGATAATAAATAAATAGTTTCTGTTCTAAAATCGAATTAAATAACAGGCCTGTTCTAAAAACACACCCATACAAAAATCCCCACTGAAACATAATCAAACTACGCTAGGCCGGCTGCACGGAATAGATGGGCCTTCAGGGCTCGGCGAAAAAGGCGCAGGTCCGCAACGGTACGTAGGTCGGGGGGTAGGTCATTCCAGAGGGCAGGAGCTGCCACAGAGAAGGCTCTCCCCCTGGGGGTCGCCAGCCGGCATTGTCTGGCCGACGGCACTCTAAGGAGGCCCTCTCTGTGGGAGCGGACTGGTCGAAGGGAGGTGTTTGGTAGGAGGCGGTCTTGCAAATACCTAGGTCCATTGCCATGGAGCGCTT
>NW_015397094.1:4018-7625 GCF_001527695.2 Protobothrops mucrosquamatus
TCGGGGGGTAGGTCATTCCAGAGGGCAGGAGCTGCCACAGAGAAGGCTCTCCCCCTGGGGGTCGCCAGCCGGCATTGTCTGGCCGACGGCACTCTAAGGAGGCCCTCTCTGTGGGAGCGGACTGGTCGAAGGGAGGTGTTTGGTAGGAGGCGGTCTTGCAAATACCTAGGTCCATTGCCATGGAGCGCTTTAAAAGTTACTAACAACTTTTAAATAAAATTAATTTAATTTTATTCATAATTTTATTCATCACTCGTGCTATGTGTTTTTAAAATGCTCTGATGTTTTATATTTTAATACACATTTTATATGCTGTTTTTGTAAATTTTTATGCATTAATGCTATATTCTGAAATAAAATAAATAAAATTCTATAGTTAAATGTAAGCCACAATGAAACTGTTTGATTTTGGAGAAACACAAATTGAAACCAAAAATAAAAATAAAAGGTGTGTGTGTGTGTGTGTGTGTACACACACACACATCTATATAAATAAAAATGTAAATGTTCGTTTGTTCAAAATCTTAAATCTCTGAAAGTTCTTCACCGATTGCTTTGAAATTTTGACAAAACATTACATTCGAATACGCGCGTGTATTTATATACCTACTATTATATAGATGTATAGATGTCACACCTGTGACAGGTAAAAACATGCTTTTTTTGAAAAACAGCGCCATCTGTTGGACGTAAACGCAACACACGCTAGCATTGTGAAATTAAACATATTACAAACGTGCGCTTTCTCTTTTCTTTCTTTTCCATTTAACCAGACTGAGCCACAGCAACGCGTGGCCGGGTACAGCTAGTATTAAATATATGTATTTAAAAATACATACATACATATATTGGCTATTTGATCATGATTGCATGGAAGGAACCAACTATCTTCCATTTTGCACAAACCTTGTATTCAATGAAATTGTGCATATTCATCACTGGTGAAAGTAACACTTTCCAAATAAGAATTATGGAGAGTAAATAGATATATTGGACCTGCATACTATTAACTAGTAGGCACAACAAAGCTAAAGAACAATGGAATCAAATGAATTTGCTTTCACAATCCAAATACAAAATATAATTATGTATTTAATTCATATTAAATATTATTTTATTTATAGTTATGAAATCAGAATTTTACCAGATTTGCCATGGCTTGTCTTTGATGTTCTCTAATGTCAGTAAATGAGAGACTTTAACAGAGGAAACAGCATCTCTAAGATCCATCTTATTTGCAAAGAAGAGAACTGGTATTCGGCGGTGTTTAAGATCTAGAACATAATAATTTGTTAAATTGTCACCGTATATATGAAAACTATTTTAAATAGAAACATACGTTGTTCACTGGTCAGTATCTTCTTTGAAATCTACAACTCTCAAGATGAAAGACTAGGACAGTGATGGCGAACCTTTTAGAGACCGAGTGCCCAAACTGCAACCCAAAACCCATTTATGCATCTTTGGGTGCCGGGTGAGCATGGCCCATTGGCTGGGTGTGGCCAATTGGGGGGTGTGGCCCATTGGCTGGGCGTGGCTGCGGTGGTAACAGCAGACTGGGTGGGACTAAAAAGTTCAATCAATCAATTCCAACTTTGCAAGATCTTTTTTTTTCCCGCAAGAAGTTGAAATTGACTGATTGATTGAACCTTTTTTTTTTTTTGCACACGGCAGCGGAGGCCTAAAGCGAAAAGGTTTTATAAAACCCAGCTGAAGGCCTAGAACTGGGGCGACGGCGCGCGTGCCCACAGAGAGGGCTCTGAGTGCCGCCTCTGGCACCCGTGCCATAGGTTCGCCACCACTGGACTAGGAATATCTGTTTCTGGAAAAATCTCTAACTAATCCTCCAAACTCACATGTTTAAGCACAAAAACTATTGCAAATGAAAACACATCTCTAAATGCACCAACATATACTGTTTATTCATGTAAAGAAACTTTAAAACTTATCTTTCAAAACAAAGCCAAAATATATGAGATTGATGTGCTTTTTTCTAAACAACAGTAAAGCAGCACACATAGACCAGAATAACTATTAGAGAATATTTGCCAACTGTGAAAAGCAAGGATTAATTGCTTAAAAAGGTATGTTAGGTTGGGAGCATGCAAACTATGTGGCATATTCACATTATGATTTATGTTACACTAAATAGGTACAGCAGTCAGCCTTAGAATGGACAATTAAGATACTGAAGTAGTGGATAGCCTCTGCCTTTCAGGATCAACTATTAACATTAAAGGAACCAGCTGCTGAGAAATACAGTCCAAACTAGTAGTAGGTAGGGTAGCAAAGCCATCTTAGAAGAGATACCCAGATGTTGCAATTTACAAAGATCAGAATTGTGCAGGCAATGGTTTTCCTGTGACCCTCTATGGCCGTGGTGGCGAACCTATGGCACGCGTGCCACAGGTGGCACGCAGAACCCTCTCTGTGGGCACATGCGCCGTCGCCCCAATCATAGGCCTTCAACTGGGTTTTATAAAACCTTTTCACTTTAGGCCTCCACCGCCGTGTCCCCCCCCCAAAAAGGTTCAATCAATCAATCAATTTCAACTTCTCGCGGGAAAAGAAAATCTCGCAAAGTTGGAATTGATTGATTGAACTTTTTAGTCCCACCCAGTCTGCCGTTACCAGCACAACCACGCCCACCCAATGGGCCATACCCACCCAATGGGCCACACCCACCCGGCACCCGACAATGTATAAATGGGTTTTGGGTTGCAGTTTGGACACTCGGTCTCTAAAAAGTTCGCCATCACTGCTCTATGGAAATGAGGATAGAAAATTCAGATTCTTTTGAACTTTGGTCTTGGGGTAGACTCATGAGAATGTCGTACAAAACAGAGTAAACAAAGTACAAATAAATCTAGAATTTCACTTGAGGCACAAATAACCAGCCCAAATTATCATGCATAGATACCCTGTGCAAAGACCTAGTTGTACTAAGTAAATCTACAATGCTGGGAAACGTGGAAGGAAAGACAAGAGAACCATCAGCAGCAAGGGGGATGGGCTCTATTACAGCACCGACTGGTGCAGTGTTGAAAAACCTAAAGGACCAAGCTAGGGACAGGCTATCCTAGAGGAAGTTTATTTATTCTGAAAAAGGATCCTAAATGATAACAAGATTCCTTACCTGGATGAGTCAAGAGAGTGTCAAGTTCTTCCTTGGCCACAACCATTCTTAGTATGTCACTGCTGTCAATGACAAAAATAATGGCCTGACAATCTCTGTATAATATAAAAACAGAAGACACAAATTACATTGTGTGAAAAATCTGAATAGTAAGGTGGTAAGAAGCCATAAGGCAAAAAAAGTATTGTAGGCTATGTCTCAGAATTACACAAAATTATAGAGAAAAGCAGCATACTGGTATGTGCTGTTTAACTGCCCTTACTTGAGTCCTCTTGCTAATAAAAACAACTAAATAAAACAAGACACTTCTGCAAATTGTTTAGGATTACCAGCAACCTGGTTTGTTTCTGTCTTAAAAGACCAGAACCAAAGGCCATGATTTATTCTTACCTTTTGATTCTGGCTTGTTAGGAAATGAACAAGTCAGAATTTCTGGTTTTCATGTAATTCTCAAAAAAAAGGTTGGTCCTT
>NW_015397094.1:13202-14416 GCF_001527695.2 Protobothrops mucrosquamatus
CCGGCTCACCCCCCTGCTTGTCGCTTCTGCCTGCAATTTGCTTTGATGATTGCTAATAAAGGAGGTCCTCAGAGACTATTCTGGGCTGATCTCATCCCGAGGAAACCTGGTCTGGTGTCTTCATATGACAACTCATGAATCAGCCCCCGGACGAGGTCTGAAACCAAGCCGGGAGACTCAGGTCCCGGTTTTCTACACATTATTCTCTTTTATTTTCCTCCACGCTCCCAAAATTTGCCCTGAAGAACATCTACCTCTGTAAACTTGTTAAACTGCAGTCCAATATATGGTTATATAGCGTTGCTTCTAATTTGAAAAGTACAGGATCTAATTCCAGATTTCTAAGCTGCTTGAATAGAATTCATCTTTTAAAAAAAAGACATGTTCCCAGATGACAATTTTATACAACCCTTAACCAGTGCTTTTTTTGTAAAAAAATAAATAAAAAAGGTGCTGGAACTCACAGATGTCATATAACCCGCCTTGCCTATCCTACAAGGTTCCATCCAAAAAAGGTGCCGGAACTCCGTTCTGGGCGTTCTATGACAAAAAAGCCCTGCCCTTAACTATTAAAAGCTAGTCAGTAGCTTTAACAGTCAATTATCATATGGTCAGGAAGATGAGCCCAGCTGTAAAGTATTTTTCTGATTTACTGGCAATGTCTATAACAGAAAAAAATGGGAGTGTTTTGCTTGTAAGAAAGCAAGAAAGTTAGCCTTCATTTATGCAACATTGCCTATTAAACTATGAGAATAGTGCTAGAAATGGAAGAAGCAAGGTGGGTCTGCCTAAGAACATCTAAACAAAATAGTCACATGATTTCTCTCCATTTTAGTTTCTCTAAAATGATCTCAACATGTCTTGAATCCAAAATCTTATTCAAGAAGCAAGTAACTAGTTTAGGTAGATACTGTATCTGAAAACGTGTGTATCAAAGCTGTGTTCCATTTTTCCAATAACCTTTCCTTCCTATAGATTTGGGTTCATTGATTGAAACTTTCTTCACAGGCGAGATGCATTGGTCTCATTGGTGAATGATCTCTGGAGGGCCCGGGACAGGGGCTATTCCTCTGTCCTAGTTCTTTTGGACCTCTCAGCGGCTTTTGATACTGTGGACCACGGTATCATGCTGCGGCGTTTGGTGGAGTTGGGAGTGGGGGGCACCGTGATGCGGTGGTTCTCCTCCTTCCTCACCGACCGCACGCAGTCTGTAT
>NW_015397095.1:0-1813 GCF_001527695.2 Protobothrops mucrosquamatus
CATTTCTCCTGAAGTTTAGGCCCCAAACCTACTGGCCTTCCATAAGGTTCTGAGAACCTGGTTCTTACACACAGAGAGACACAGACACAGATACACAGATACAGACACACAGAGCAGAATATGAGATGACCCTGTTCAGAATGAAAGGTTCTGAATAAACTGTCAGTTTGTCCTTGGTTATTCTAGCATTCTGATTTTTTCCCCCTGTTTCCAGAGGTTCATTGTGTTTTATTTTTAATTTCTTATTTTTGCATGCCTCTACACATCGTAAAGGCCCTAGCATTGCTTTGCAAATTGTATGGCCATATCAATCAAATAAATAAATAATCAATCCCGCATAATAAGTCACCAAAAATATTGGATGTTTATCCCGGACCAAAGCCCTTTGGGTGTGTGTTTGTATGTAAAGGTTCTCCTATTTCAGTTCATTCCATCCTAGTTTTAAAAACTGACAGCGGGAATTTTCATCATGTTTCTGGCACTGGAAAAGAAAAATTCTTTTTAATTTGGTACAAATCATGGATGTGTTGTTTCTGCGAGTTTCTCTCAGTGTAAACTTTCCTTTATACGTATGTAGCATGAAATATCCAAAAGATGGATTGATTATAGCTGCTTAAACTTTTTTTTACATCCCTTGGCAGGATGTATTTATTGCATATGGTAGTTGTCAATGGTAGTTAATGGCTCCTTCCAATGTCACCATTGCTTTGTAAACTTCCTGTTTAGTTCCCCAACCATTCCTTACTGACTGCTTGCTTTTCCTTTTTACAACTCTTCAAATTAGTACAGGCCTCAGAGAGATAAAGCACTTCTCCATTTTTGTAGTCTTTAATCCTTTTTTTTATGGAACCTCTCCAGTCAAGAACAATTGGAAATACACTACCATGTTTCTCTATCTGTGACAATGCTAAATTCCAAGCTACTGAATGCATTGATTGAATGCATATAAACTAGAGACTGAGAAAGCTCTAGTGTAAAATATTATTAGGACTCAAAACCTTTTTGGGGGGATGGGGGGGGCGATAATATATTTTGGACAGCAACATCCTCATTTGATATTGTAGTTTTTCCTTTCAAAATCTCGCCTTTCTTTTTCTGGCTCTTAACATAAAGGAGAGAAGAAGGAAGTTAGAATGCCATTTGCAAGTTGAGCATTCATGAAAACAAGATGTGCTAGAAGGCTTCAGGCTAAGTGGCAGTAAGAAGACTTAAAGGAAACAAATGTCATAAACTTAATGTGGGTTTTTGTTTGTGTGTTTGTTTGTTTTTGTAGATTAAGTACCAAATGGATAGTCTTTATATCAGTGTTTATCAATCTTGGCAACTTTAAGATGTATGGACTTCAAGTCCCAGAATACCTCAGCCAACTAACACGGTTTATTTGCGTTAGCAAATGTATTATGTTTAATATACTTCAAGTTGGTGGCCACCTGATCAGCAATTAATAAGTTGAATTGATCTTTAAGCATTTTAATAGAATTTTTTAGGTTAATATCTGTTGGTCGTTGTGATAATAATTTTTCCTTCATCCCAATTTCTTTTTCCAAGTTAAATCTAATCTGTATTTGCTTGCGTTTATAGGCATTATTCATAGCAATTAGTATTCCCCTTAAGTAAGCCTTGCCAGCATCCCAAACAATATTTATAGAAGTTTCCTTGTCCATATTAAGTTGAAAGAACTCTTCCATAGATTCCTTCAAAGCCTTAACTTTATCCTCGTAGTTAAACAAATTTTCATTTATTCTCCAAGATTTCCTCTTTGTTTTTTGACCAATCTCCATCCAGACCATACTATGATCAGACAAAGTTCTAG
>NW_015397095.1:5188-7622 GCF_001527695.2 Protobothrops mucrosquamatus
TGACCAAAACTGGATGCAGTATTCCAAGTGTGGCCTTACCAAGGCATTGTAAAGTGGTATTAACACTTCACGTGATCTTGATTCTATCCCTCTGTTAATGCAGCCTAGCACTGTGTTGGCCTTTTTGGCAGCTGCAGCACACTGCTGGCTCATATTTAGGTGATTGTCCACTAGGACTCCGAGATCCCTCTCACAGTTATTACTATTGAGGAAGGTACCCCTATACTATACCTGTGCATTTGGTTTTTCTTGCCTAAATGTAGAACCTTGCTTATGATAGTTTAGCTTGCTGTTTCTCAGCCTCAGCAATTTTAAGATGGGTGGATTTCAACACCACCACTCCCCAGAATTCTCCAGCCAGTATGCTGAAGTCCACACATTTTAAAGTTGCTGAAGTTTAAGAAGATTCTTTAGCACTACTCAAGGCAAAATCTAGCAGGTAGGCAGTGCTGAACTACCTTCTTTCCCCATATTCTTGATGGGTTACTTACTTCTTTGTATGAGGATAGGATAAACTGGGCTGTGAATATTTTACTTTTGTTTTGGGATCAGTTCTGGGGGAAGTGTTATGAATTTTAAGTGTGGTTGACATAAGATCATCAGTTGCAAAGCCAGTTCTCCTTCATTTTTGATCCGGAGTTCTGTTTCTAGAAGTGCTAGTAGAAACTGGATTCTCAGTTCCTGATTTTACTATCATATCCTAACCTAAAGGCCTCCACTCCAGAGAAATGTATTATTAGTAGTGCTTGACTTATGGCCACAACTGAGCCCAAAATTTCTGTTGTTAAGTGAGACATTTGTTAAGTGAGTTTTGCCCCATTTTACAACGTTTCTTGCCACAGTTATTAAGTGAATCACTACAGTTGATAAGTTAGTAACCCTGTTGTTAAGTGAATCTGGCTTTCCCATTGACTTTGCTTGTCAGAAGGTCACAAAAGGGGATCACATGACTTGAAACACAACAACTGTCATAAATACGAACCAGTTGCCAAGTGTCTGAATTTTGATCACAAGATAATGGGAACGCTACAAAGGTCATAACTGTGAAAAAAGGTCATAATTCATTTTTTTCAGTACCGTTGTAAATTTGAACAGTCACTAAATGAACTGTTGTAAGTCGAGGACTATCTGTATTGGTAACCTGCCTTACTGTGAGCAGAGAAATGTGTGGATGTTTTAAGGAGTGCTAGACCTAAGACTGGAAAAGTCTCCATTTATGAGTTCACATGCTGTGAAAAACCTTTAAAAAGAATCTCAAAAGCAGTCTTGAAGACATTCAATCATTCTTGCTACAAAACATGCAACATGAGGGACAAAAGAGAGAACAAATACATTCCTTTTTTTCTTCCCATAAATAAAATATATTTTAACTTTCTATCTCTAAAGTCCGCAAACAGTCAGATTTTTAAGTGTAATTGTCACAGATGCGTGCTATGTATTTTATCACAACACCAGGAAAAGAAAGGAGTGTGTCACACCTTACGAGCTTCCGAATGAACCCGCTTGCACCAAGGTGTAAAAGATGTGTGAGAAACTGCAGAATTTTAGCTAAGGTAAATGAGAAGGGCGGTGGCACAGATGACGATGTGTCAGCGTTCTTGCATGTCACACAGATGTGTGGGTGGGATCCGAAGTGCTAAATGTGTGGGTGGAATGAACCAGTTTGTAAAAGGATGTTAAACTTTCAATATCTTAGCCTTGGACTGATTTTGTAAGAAACAGAGAAACTGCTGCTTTCCAGCAAAATAGAATGTAGAGTGTGTCTGCAATTAATACGAATGTATTGTATACATTTTAATATATAAAACATGATGAATGCATCCTCCTTGTCTTAAGATATCTCTATACAAAATTAAATACCGTATTACAGCGAAGTTGGATTTTTTGAGAGTGGAGAGTGAGATTGGCTGAAAGAAAAAAAAAATCTGGGAAAGTGTGATACCAAGTATGAGACCGGTTGTGAAATATTTTCTTACTGCTCAGTCTAAAGTGTCCGTTGCACTTTTCCAGCCTCGTTCACATGTGGTGTATTGCATATATTTTGTCAGTATAGAACAGGGGTAGGCAACCTTGGCTCTTTTATGACTGGCTCAGGAATTCTGGGAGTTGAAGTCCATGAGTCATAAAAGAGCCAAGGTTGCCTACCCCTGGTATAGAAGATTAAGGCTACCTTATACGGGCTGCAAAATTCAGACAACCGCTAGGTGGCAAAAAAGAGGTAGGGTTTTCTATAACTCTTTGCTGCCACCTACTGCTGTCCAGTTTTGGTAGTCCTAAAGATGATTTTATTAAAAAACCATCTCATTGTAGAACCTTTTTGCCCCATATGGGCGTTTTAAGTGGAAAACTGGCCCAAAGAAGGAGTCATTTTAACTGGGAAGAGGACAGAACTTTAAAAGATCAAAACTCCCCCTCCCCACCCACAGCTTATTCT
>NW_015397096.1:0-3568 GCF_001527695.2 Protobothrops mucrosquamatus
TTCTAAACTAGTTACTGGTCAGGTTATCAGGCATGAACAACTTGACAATAATCATGAGACTTTTTTCCCCCAGAAAGAAAATTTTATTTATGATGTAAAAGCAGCCTCCTGGTACCATGACAATGGACAGGATGTGGGCAAGGTCACGTCACTATGTAGTGGGAATTGAATTTTCTGTTTTTTCCTATTAAGGAGGGGAGTGTTTTTATATATTCAAAATATTAACCTTTGTTAGGGTATATGCTGCAGTTTTCAGCATTACTCTCTTAAGATTGTGTCACCAATTTTGGACCGTATGGTAAGAAGTGGCTCCAGAGACTGCAGAAGAGGAATCAAGTATGATCCTAGACTTGGGGCTGATATTTGATTTTATTCACCCATAAAGAATATTTGAACAAAAGTAACAGATAATATATTTACCTTTGCATTCAAAAGGAATGTTTTCCCATTTGTGAGATATTTTACATTGTGAAAAATTATGTTCTCCAAAAGACTGAAATCCATCTTTGCATTTATAGTATACGGTGCTTCCTAAAGTTGTGCTGTTATCCCAGATAATGTCTGCATTTGGCAGCCTCGGTGGTTTTCCACAGTCTATTTCTAAAGGAGATAAAACAAAAATATGAGTATTGAAAATGGAATGCATATCAAATAGTTTAATAAGAAACTACATGTTACATTGATTTGTATAATTGACTTCACATAAATAGACCCTTGCCACTGCAATGGGACTTCTGTTTTCCATCTCTTCCTTCCCAAATCTGTTCACAAAATCTGAGTTATGAGAGAGCTGAAGGGAGGTATTTCACCAACATTACCCATGCCACTGATAAACAATTACCAATTGTTTAACTATTGTTTTCATTTAAGAAAATTCAGTACACGTAGTCTTTGACATACGGCCATTTATTTAGTGACTGTACAATGGCGCTGAAAAGTAACAAAGAGAAGAGTATCAGAAGAGCAACAAAGCTGATTAGGGGACTGGAGGCTAAAACATATAAGGAACGGTTGCCGGAATTGGGTATGTCTAGTTTAATGAAGAGAAGGACTAGGGGTGACATGATAGCAGTGTTCCAATATCTCAGGGGCTGCCCACAAAGAAGAGGGAGTCAACCTATTCTCCAAAGCACCTGAAGGCAGAGATGGAAACTAATCAAGGAGAGAACCAACCTAGAATTAAGGAGAAATTTCCTGACGTTAATGAGTGGAATGACTTGGTCCCAGAAGTTTGAGTGCTCCGACACTGGAGGTTTTAAAGAAGAGATTGGACAACCATTTTTCTAAAATGGTATAGGGTTTCCTGCTTGAGCAGGGGGTTGGACTAGAAGACCTCCAAGGTCCCTTCCAACTCTGTTATTTGGTTATTGTGAAAAAAATGACTTATGACCAGTTTTCACACTTCTGACCTTTGCAGTATTTGCAGCATTCCCATGGTCACATAATCAAAATTTGGGCACTTGATAACTGGTATGTGTTTATGACAGTTGCACTGTCCTGGGATCATGTGATCACCATGTGTAATCTTCCCAGCCAGCTTTTGTCAAGTAAAGTCAATGGAAGAAGTCAGATTTGCTTAATGACTGCATGATTCACTTAATAACTGCAATAATTTGCTTAACAATTGTGGGGAGCGAAAGGTCACAAAATGGGTCAAAACTCATTTAACAATTGAAATGTTTGGCTCAGTTGTGGCCCTAAGTCGAGGACTATCATAGATGCTTTTCAACTGATGAATGTATCATTTATCATAATCCTGAATACAATGTTGGGCCATTGTTCTATCTATCACAACCAAAAAAAACCCACATTTTTTCCTCTTTTTTAAAAATTCTTTTTTAACAAAGATAATAGTCAGAAGTTGCTTTTATTTCTAGCTTCTGGGTTCAATGACATAACCAGATCAGTGTTGAGGAAAACGCCCTTCTCCATGCCAAAAACATCATGGCCTCTTCAGCCAGCAGGAGATATCTTGAAGGACAACATGTCAGACTGAGACTATCGCATAGTCAGTGGGAACCACAGTCCTGTTTGAATTCCAGAACTTAAAAATAGAACTTAAAAGAACACATGGAAGAAAACATTTAAAAATTGGAACTGGAGATCTTAAAAAAAAATAATTGGGAAAGAGGAGGAGAAATGAAGCTAGAATTTAAAAGACTGGGTATAGACAGAGAGAGAATAAGCAGCACGCTTAACAGTTAGAGAGGGAGAGGCTGAGTTGCTGAGTGTCTTCTACTACAACCAATTCAATACAGTACTCCCAGTAAATTTTTAAAGGACTTGCCACTATGGGGTGTGGGGGGGGAGGACAGATGGTCCAGATGCACTGCAGTACAACTTCAAGTATATTTAAGGGACGGTAAACAGGGTGTGATGCATTTTCAGAGAGCTTTTAAAGACACCAGTGATCCAGAGGAACCGTGAGGCAAAATGGATTCAGTAATGCAGGGATAGTGTCTACCACACATGGATATATGTTCCTTTATTGGCATATTCTCTGTATAATGTGTGCATGTCAAGTTTAAGCATGAGTGTCTACTTCACAAGTACTCCTAAATGACATCAAGCTAGTTGACCTATTATATCTCTTTTAAACGGGCTACATGTCCTGTCTGCAGTTTGCACAAGTTGCTATCTCAGGCACAGAATTTCCATCTTCTTAAATAGATTACAGACATTCTCAATCCACATCCACAAGTGAAGCACAGCTAGTGCATATGGCCAGTGCACAAGGAGTCAGCTTTCAACTCCTCCCTCTTCTCCCTCTTGTGCATTGCAAGTGTGAGTGTGGTGTTTCTCCCATGGACCCGAGTAGCTGCTCTACTCATGAGAAACCACAAGACCTCCATTTTTCAGTATCTTCCTGAGGAGCAGCTGCTTGGAATTCAGATGGGCGATCTCTCCTTCTCTCCTTCATTTGGAAAGACTTTCACTGATCAGAAATCAGTGCTAGCCAGTGTTCACTTCACTGATCTGCTACTTCGGAGACAAAAGGTCCGCCACAGAACCTCACCTAGGAATCTCACTGATTATTTTAAATCTTGAGGCAGAATCAGAGCAGAGAACAAAGTGAGGAGTTGAATATCAGGGCTAGGAAAAAGACATAACTAACACAGTTTTTCTGAGATTTTGATTAAAGTACAGAGAAATGAGCAGAAATCTAGGCAGAAAATTGTGTTAGGATGTACCTCTTTGTCTGTTGCTTCTTAGCCCTTATTGTCTCTTCTGATTATTTCTTATAGAAATAAGATATTTTAGGTCAACTCAGCGTTCCTTTCTATTCCTCCCTCAGGCTGTGACCAAGATGATTTATTGTTTTCTTCATTAATATCTTGTGGCCTGAAATATAGCAATAGCAATATTGCTGAGTCCTCCTGGATCCACGGCTGACATTGGAAGACCATTTGTCGGCCGTGACCAGGGGGGCGTTTTATCAGGTCCGCCTGATCCACCAGTTGCGACCTTTTCTGGACCGGGACGCCTTGCGCACAGTCACTCATGCTCTCGTCACCTCTCGCCTGGACTACTGTAATGCTCTCTACATGGGGCTCCCCCTGAGGAGCAC
>NW_015397096.1:4140-7621 GCF_001527695.2 Protobothrops mucrosquamatus
TTTTAGGTAGGGATGATTTTAAGAAAATTTTAATTGACACACAGCTTCCAATATTTGGCTTTTAATTTGGTTTTATGGGGTTTTTTTGTTTTTTGATGTATTTTGTTTGTATCTGTTTTAATATGCTGTGCACCGCCCTGAGTCCTACGGGAGAAGGGCGGTATATAAATTAAATTATTATTATTATTATTATTATTAGACTTATATACTGCTCTATAGTGCTTTACAGCACTCTCTGAGCAGTTTACAATGTTACTATATTGCCTCCAACAATCTGGGTCTTCATTTTACTGACCTCGGAAGGATGGAAGGCTGAGTCAACTTTGAGTCAGTCAGGATCGAACTCCAGGTTGTAGGCAGAGTCAGCCTGCAATACTGCATTCTAACCATTGCACCACCAGAGTTCTTATATAATCTAGAAGCTGTGACTCTTCTAATCCCCCCATTTTTACCTTTTAGTCACCATAACAGGCAGCACAGAAACTGAGAGCTCTAACTGTCACACCCAGCAGGTTTAGAGAGAAGTTGCCAGGACAGGCACACAATAGAGTAGAAATGGTGGCAGTGTGAACTACCAAGTAACTGAAGGCTAAAAGCTGGGCTAGGATGCGAAGTCTCAGAAGGTTTCCAAAAGAGAAGATTCGATTCCAAAAGCTCAGTTATATCCATTACTTCAATATAAATGGTATAAAGAGTTTCAGAAAGCAGCATGAAATATTCTGAAAGTAGCTTAGCACTAGCCATATTCAGATACCATGTTATGAAATACCTATTATATTTTATCCGTCCTCTCTCTTCTATTATAGCTATAATTAGGTATTGGGGAAATTCATTTCTGTGGTGATTAACCACAGCTTGTGTAAAAATTGGTTCTCAGACTGATAAAGATTCAATTGACTGTTATGTAAACAGCTAGCTGTAGACTTCTCTGTTATCAAGAAAGGGAGCCACCATGCCTTCAGTTCACAATAAGGCTATGAGAAAGAGATTCAACAAGTCTTTGTCCTGATATACACAGAAAGAAATTGGTTCCACATTAAAAAATTAGTTCCCTTGCTGGAATTCTTATATCCCTATTCCTTTCATTCAAATAAATCTTGCTAAGTGAACTCTGAGAATTATGTTTGGAAAAGAATCATTTTCAGTTCACGCAATCAGGCATATTTGGAACAATAAACCATTAACTATTGTTAAAAAGTTAATGTTGTGAACTATTACTCATTAAAACAAAAGCAGCATCTAAATTTTAACTGAGCTGCACATAAAATCATTTTGTAGAGATTATGAGTTGACAACACCCTGGGTCTATCAGTAAAAACAAATTCCAAAAACTATTCCGTAGAGTAGTTTATGTAACAATAATAACCAGTATGAGAAGCTATGCTTTATGCATATTGATTTGCTTTTTTTATCTGTAGTATATTAAAAAAATCAAAACAGCTATTTTAATATTTAATATTTTAAATGCCCCAGGAATGGGCATTTTTTCCCTTAAGCTTTTTGATACAGTTTTAATCTTATTAACTACTTTATACAGCTTTTGTGCTTTATAGGTTTAGGGATTTTTTTATATACATTTAATTTTTTTTCTACTTTATGAAAACCACCGTGAGAATATAACTGAAGCACAATATGAAAATAGTATGTAAACAAGCAAGCCTGGATCAGTATGTCAGAGCCAAAGAGTACACCGCGAGATATTCATTAAAAATAATTTTAAAATAACATAGTAAAAGTTGTTTTTAGAAATAGATAAATAAATGGAGCTGATGATATCATTAGGCAGAGTGAGGCGTTTGCCTCAGCTGGCTGATGCCAGGAGAAGAAAGAAAAGGAATGATCATAAAATGCTATCTCTGACCTGCAGAGACAGCACAGTTTCAATCCTGCCAATGGGGAAGGATTGTCTCCTGTAAGAAAGGTAAAAGCCTCAATTATCATTACATCACAAAGAGATGCTGTCTAATGGCCAGCACTGAACTAAAAGTCAACTGCCAAATTATTTTGCTTCTCTAGGAAAAATTTTGGGGAACTCTCTCCTTCGCTAGCCCAGTGATGGCGAACCTTTTAGAGACTGAGTGCCCAAAAACCGCCCCTGCCTCCACTCCCGCCCCACTCCGTGCCCGACCCGCTCCGCCCCCGCAAGGCCACCCACCGCCTCCACGGCCCACCGCAGTAGATCGCCCAGGCGGCCCAGCAGCGCGGTGGCAGCCACGCCCTCCACCCATAACCCGCAGCATGTGTGCGACGGGGCGTGAGGGCGGAGTCTTGTCCCTGCTGCCTAGCTGCCATGTGCTTGGCTGTGCTGCTCCATGTGGTCCGTGCCTGGGGGTGACTCCCCTCCAGGGGGGCTGCTGGTGAGAAGGGGGCCGTGGGGAGAGGCGGGGCTGGGGCAACAGTGCGTGTGCCCACAGAGAGGGCTCTGAGTGCCGCCTCTGGCACGCGTGCCATAGGTTCGCCACCACTGGACTAGCCTAAGCAACAGGCAATCAAACAACAACAATCAGACAAGATTAAAATAGGGCTGTCCAACCTTGGCGACTTTAAGATTTGTGAACTTCAACTCCCACAATTCCCCCAACCAGCCCTCCTGGCTAGGGAATTCTGGGAATTGAAGTCCACAAGTCTTAAAGTTACAAAAGTTGGACACCCCTATCTTAAAACATCAACGGGAAAAAGTTGTGTTTCCAGTGCTGAATGCATGGTTTTGTTTATAATCTCTACCCCTATTATAAATTAAGAATAACATACGAGGCAGGAGGTACGTTCACTGCTTTAAATTATATATTTAACAGGACGGATAAAAACCCAATAATAATAGGTAAATTTTAAAAAAATCTAGGGGACCTGGGAAGCATTGTATGGTTTTCCTGGGCAGGTACAACACAGAAAATCTTGGAATTATATAAATTTGGCTTTGATTTCTGTGAGGTTTAAAGGAACCTTTTTTTTTTTCAAATGGACTGACAAGTGACTACTCTCATGGGAACAATTAGATTTATCAATGGATTTTTCAGATGCTCTCTTTACCTTTACACACCATATCTGCACCTTCCCATTTTCCTTTGGCATTGCAAACCGCAGTTGAGTTCCCACTTTCAAGGACATAATTAGGCTGACAGGTATAAAGGACTTGGTTTCCATAAGTGGTTTTATCCACAGGAGCTGACAGAGCATTTGGAATATAAGGTGGAGGTCCACAATCCACAACTGCAGTAAAGTGAAAGGAAAAATAAAATTTGAGATGCTTCTCCCCAATTTCTTTGACTTCTCGAGATCTATCAACTGGCGTTCTCTGAGAGAAAATATAAAACTCCAAGTCTCATTTTCCTCAGAATCAAATCCTTGGAACGCCACCAAGTGAACAAAATTTGAAGAATTTCACTTGCTTAAGAAGAAAAGCAACTTTGAAGGAAATGGCATTCCCTTCCCATTTTTTTTTAGTTATTCCCATGTGAATAGTTCTTTCCCCTACAGGGTT
>NW_015397097.1:0-2660 GCF_001527695.2 Protobothrops mucrosquamatus
CCCCCCCCCAGGGCAAAGGCAGATGTGCACACAAGCCTGGCACAGGAAAGACCGCCTCCCCCCAATCTCTTAACAGAATAACAAGAGTCGGAAGGGGCCGTGGAGGTCCTCTAGTCCAGCCTCCTAACCTGGCACCAATTTGGGCACCTAGGAAAAGGCTATTTAAGAAAGAATTCGTGGGAAAGTTAGGCCAGATGACATTAAAGGCGTTCTTTCAATCAATCAATCAATCAATCAATCAGAATAGAGCTGGAAGGGACCTTGGAGGTCTTCTAGTCCAACCCCTCGCTCAAGCAGGAGACCCTCAACCTTTTCAGACAAATTGTTTAGTCAAGCTATCCTCCAAAGCGCCTGAAGGCAGGACAAGAAGCAACGGGTGGAAACTCATCAAGGAGAGAAGCAACCTGGAACTAAGGAGAAACTTCCTGACAGTGAGAACAATTAACCAGTGGAACAACCCGCCTCCAGAAACGGTGAATGCTCCAACACTGGAAGTTTTTAAGAAGAGACTGGACAGCCCTTTGTCTGAAATGGTATAGGGTTTCCTGCCTGAGCAGGGGGTTGGACTAGATGACCTCCAAGGTCCCTTCCAACTTTATTATTATTATTATTAAAAAAACCTCCAGTATTGGAACACCTACAACTTCTGGAGGCAAGCTGTTCCAGTGTCCTCACTGTTAGGAAGTTTCTCTTTAATTCCAGGTTGCTTCTCTGCTTGATCAATTTCCCCTCCGTTGTTTCTTGTCCTGCCTTCAGGGGCTTTGGAGAATAGGTGGACCCCCTCCCCTCTTCTTTGGGGCAGCCCCTCAAATATTGGAAGACTGCTATCCTGTCCCCCCCCCCCCCTAGTCCTTCAGACCTGGTTATTGCACAGAGTTTAGGAGCTAACGGCGACAAGACTTTGATACATGATGTTGGATTCTTAAAATTGAGAACATAGAATAGCAGGGCTGGAAGGGACCTTGGAGGTCTTCCAGTCCAGCCCCCTGCTCAAGCAGGAGACCCTATACCATTTCAGACAGATATGGCTGTCCAGTCTCTTCTTAAAAAACTCCAGTGATGGAGCATCCACAGCTTCTGGAGGCAGGTTGTTCCACTGGTTAATTGTTCTAATTGTCAGGAAGTTTCTCCTTAGTTCTAGGTTGCTTCTCTCCTTGATGAGTTTCCATCCAGTTGCTTCTTGTCCTGCCTTCAGGGGCTTTGGAGAACAGATTGACTCCCTCTTCTTTGGGGCAGCCCCTGAGATACTGAAACACTGCTATCCTGTCCCCCCTCGTCCTTCTCTTCCAGCAACCATTCCTTATATGTTTTAGCCTCCAGTCCCCTAATCATCTATGACGGTCACAGCTTCCTGGGGTCACGTGCTCAAAATTCGGACGCTTGGCAACCGATTCACACTTATGACGGTCGCAGCGTCCTGGGGCCACGTGCTCAAAATTCAGACACTTGGCAACCGGTTCCTATTTATGACGGTTGCAGTGTCCTGGGGTCATGTGACCTTCTGACAAGCAAAGTCAATGGGGGTAAGCCGGTTTCACTTAACGACCGGGTTATTAACAACTGCAGTGATTCGCTTAGCAACCGCGGCAAGAAAAATCGTAAAACGGGACAGAACTCACCGTCTCATTTAGCAACGGAAACAGAAACGGCCCCCTGTATTCGCCAATACTGCACTATAAAGATATATCTCTATATATATATCTAACTCGGTTTATCGGAGCCCAATAAAAGCTTTATACTTTGAGAGAATTCCATCAAAAGCCTATTAAACCGCCTCCATTTCTCTCCCAGTTTTAGTTCCTAATTTAGGCCAAATTGCCGCTCTTTGAATCACTTGTAGCTCTTTTTTGCTCAATTGAAGTCCCATCTTCTGCACTATTGCAAAAAATAAAATAAAAAAATGATTTCTGAATCGAGGAGCAATCAAGGTAACCCCTGATATTCTCATAGAAGTGGCTTTCCAGCAGGTAAGGCAACACAAGTGAAAATGTACTGAAGATGCGGGAAAATAACACAATCTCCCGGGACCTTTTTTTTTTGTTGTTCTCTCGGCGGTCTTCAAGCTTTAATGCCCCAATTCTACGCCGGGTTTTGAGAAGGAGTCGGCAAAGAGAAGGGCCAAACACACATTTCTCCTAATGTAGAAAATCTGTATTTTTCCCCGCTATCTGGAAAAGGTTCTGGGTTCAGGAGACGGAAGAGTGGAGAAGGTTGCGGTGTCTTGGGTCCCACGATCACTGTTTACGGTCTTCCCGTCTGGCCTCTTGACACGCGGTGGGAATCGGCTGGATTTTCTTAACAACCCTGTCCAAAAAAAGAAAAAAAAAAGCTCATAAAATCAGGTCTGACTCGCTTAAGGGCCACATTGCTTCGCGACAGAAATGTGGTCGTAAGTTGAGGCCTCCGTGCAACCGCTTTCATTGTACATACTCTGTCGATAGGGCAAAGCTTTTTGGGCTTTTCTCCCGCCCGAAGCTGGGTTACAATCTCATCTCCGGGGGCATCAACATTTCTCTTCCTTTGATCCCTAAGTCCCAGGGCATTTCCAAAGTCCTTGGGGCTAGAGGCTTCCTGAAAAAGAGACCACCAGGAGATCAGAAGAAGAAGGGGTGGCGAAGAAGGAAATGATCCAGTTCTTCAATGCCAGGGTCAAGAAAGCC
>NW_015397097.1:5903-7620 GCF_001527695.2 Protobothrops mucrosquamatus
GAGGGGGGTTTCTAAGGAGGAGTAGGAAGACTACATCACAAGTCCCTTATTCCAAAGTCATTGTAACTTTGAACGGGTCGCTAAAGGAACCGTCGTGAGTCAAGGACCACCTCTTTTTCTCAGGAACCCGGCGACCTCCTGCCTTTTTCCAAACTCTCTAACATTTTGCAAACGGATAAACCAGGATCAACCATTCCTACCCCCCCTCCAAGGTCCCAGCCGTGCCGGAAAGGAGAAACCCAGACCCGCCTCTTCCCAAAAACGAAGACTTCCACTCGGGGAAGCATCAGGAACAACCCCCCCCAAAAAAAACCCCTCCGAGTTTTCGTTCCTTGTGGCCGCCGATGAATCTCCTTTGCTAGGGATAAGGAAAAGGCCAATTCCATCGTGGTTAAGCGGAGAGGGGCAAATTTAATTCATGTTTCGTATAAATATGGGCATCCCTGATTGTTGTTGTTGTTGTTGTTGTGGTTGTTTCGAAGCTGACAAGCCCGAAAAGGCAATTGCTTGTGACAAGTTACACTTCTCTAAATATTGTTTTCGACCTGTCTGGTGAAAAGCAGGTCTGCCTTACGTGGGCAAAAAGGCTCATAAATCATCCCAAACGGGATTAAGTTAGGAAAAAGGGGGGGGGTCGTTTGAGCGTGGGGGAAAATAAGAGCAAAAAAAAAATTGCATATATTGGGGGGGGGGAAATATACGGGAACGTCGAGCGGAAACGTTCCGCGTTTTCCTTTTCATCGGGGCTGGTCCAGAAGCGTCGAATCGCCGGCTGTATGAATCAGGAGGGGCCTCGGAGGTCATCCAGGCCAACCCCTCAGTACAATCGGAGGCCATTAGAAGGGGGGGAAAGCAATCGGGAGATTCCTCATAACATTCGGAACAAGCCTCTTTGCTTTAACGAGGATAAATCAAAGTGAAGAACGGGTTCAATTCAGTTACAAAGAGAGAAGCAACCTAGAACGGAGGAGAAACTTCCTGACAGTGGGAACAATTAACCAGTGGAACTACCTGCCTCCAGAAGCGGCGGATGCTCCAACGCTGGAAGTTTTTAAGAAGAGACCGGACCGCCATTTATCCGAAATGGTATAGGGTTAACTGCCTGAACAGGGGGTTGGACTAGATGACCTCCAAGGTCCCTTCCAACTTTATTATTATTATTATGAAGAAACTGGATAGCCACTTGTCTGAAATGGTATAGGGTTTCCTGCCTGAGCAGGGGGTTGGACTAGATGACCTCCAAGGTCCCTTCCAACTTTATTATTAATATTGTTGTTGTTGTTGTTGTCAAGATCTTTTTGGATCCTGAGTTTGCCTTCTGGGGTGTTGGCTACTCCTGCCAGTTTGGTGTCATCTGCAAATTTGATGAGTTCCCCTTCAATTCCCTCATCTAAGTCATTGATGGAGATGTTGAAGAGTTGCTGGGCCCAAGACGGAGCCTTGTGGTACCCCATTGCTTACTTCTCTCCATGTGGATGTGGTGCCGTTGAGGACTACTCGTTGAGTACGGTTTGCCAGCCAGCTACAGATCCATCTGGTAGTGATGTTGTCTATTCCACCTTTTCTTAGTTTACCAAGGAGTGGATTGTGGTCTACTTTGTCGAATGCTTTACTGAAATCTAAGTATACTATGTCCACAGCGTTTTGCTGGTCTACTAATTTAGTCACTAAGGACCCCATAGTCCTCCTCCTCCTCCTCCTCCTCCTCCTCCTCCTC